>NW_019948155.1:9958-13145 GCF_002910315.2 Salvelinus sp. IW2-2015
ATATCAGGTAAACAGAGTTGGCCAGTAGCTGCTTCGGGATCCGTCCTTCCTATATCTGTGATTATCTACCAACAGGTCTGGGTGATGCTCCTCTCCACACTCTGAATTTATTCAAGAACAGCTTGTGGTACCTTCATACTGATATCACAACAGCTGGGGACCTTCCATACTGAATCCACAACAGCTGGGGGGGTACCTTCCCTTAATATCTATCTATTTGTTCGCTTAAGTGTTAGTTCGGGTTCGCAAAGTTTTTAGACTTTCTTAGATAGGCTTCACAGTGTTTAAGGGTCATTGAATGACTCACTACTGTAATATCTAATGGTTAAAGTAACACATTAAACCATCGCTATTACACCAACAACTGTCTCTGTGAATGTAACAGTAAGCATTTGTATGTGGGTGGCGTGAATAAACTGTTTCAGGTTTCTCACATTACACTTTGCTTCCCAATACACACACCACAGTCCCCCCCCCCCCCCCGTGCTGGGAGGACATGGCTGCGTTGTCCCATCAGAAGACAGACAGGGCCTGGTGCAGGTCCCATCAGAAGACAGGCAGGGCCTGGTGCAGCTCCCATCAGAAGACAGACAGGGCCTGGTGCAGGTCCCATCAGAAGACAGGCAGGGCCTGGTGCAGCTCCCATTAGAAGACAGGCAGGGCCTGGTGCAGCTCCCATCAGAAGACAGACAGGGCCTCCTGACTGGTGCAGGTGGAAACAAGGTCCTTATGTAGGACAATGCTTTTCCTGAGAGGACATATTTATAGAGCTGCTGGGTACTGTACGTTGTGCACACGCGAACACACACACACACACACACACACACGCGAACACACACACACACACACACACACACACACACACGTCAGTTGTGATGAACTCCATTAATCTCTCAGAGCAGAGTGGAGTGGCCAGGTCGTAAAACAGTCAGTCAGTCATTCAGTCAGTCAGCTAGCCTGATGGGGGAATAGTGTCAGTCAGTCAGTCATTGAGTCAGTCAGCTAGCCTGATGGGGGAATACAGTCAGTCAGTCAGTCATTCAGTCAGTCAGCTAGCCTGATGGGGGAATACAGTCAGTCAGTCAGCCAGATGGAGGATACAGTCAGTCAGCTAGCATGATGGGGGAAAACAGTCAGTCAGTCAGCTAGCATGATGGGGGAAAGAGTCAGTCAGTCAGCTAGCCTGATGGGGGAAAACCGTCAGTCAGTCAGCCAGTCAGTCAGCTAGCCTGATGGGGGAAAACAGTCAGTCAGTCAGCTAGCCTGATGGGGGAAAACAGTCAGCCAGCCAGCTAGCCAGCCAACTAGCCTGATGGGGGAAAACAGTCAGTCAGTCAGCTAGCCTGATGGGGGAAAACAGTCAGTCAGTCAGGTAGCCAGATGGGGAAAACAGTCAGTCAGTCAGTCAGTCAGCTAGCCTGATGGAGAAACACAGTCAGTCAGTCAGTCAGCCAGTCAGTCAGCTAACCTGATGGAGAAACACAGTCAGTTAGTCAGCCAGTCAGTCAGTCAGTCAGCCAGTCAGAGTGCGGGAATTACAGTCACCAGTCAGAGCAGATGGAGGAATACAGTCAGCCAGTCCAGTCCAGTCAGTCAGAGTTGGGGAATACAGTCAGCCAGTCAGTCAGATGGAGGAATACATCAGCCAGTCATCAGTTCAGTCGATGTGAAGTTTACAGTCAGTCAGTCAGTCAGTCAAATGGGAATACAGTCAGCCAGGTCAGTCAGATGGAGGAATACAGTCAGCCAGTTCAGTCAGTTAGTCAGTCAGTCAGATGGGGGAATAACATCAGTCAGTCAGTCAGTCAGATGGGGGAATACAGTCAGTCAGTCAGTCATCAGATGGCGGGAATACAGTCAGTCAGTCAGTCAGTCAGTCAGTCAGTCAGATGGGGAATACAGTCAGTCCAGTCAGTCAGTCAGATGGGGGAATACAGTCAGTCAGTCAGTCAGTCAGATGGGGAATACAGTCAGTCCAGTCAGTCAGTCAGATTGGGAATACAGCAGTCAGTCAGTCAGATTGGGGAATACAGCCAGTCAGTCATTCATTCAGATGGGAATACAGCAGTCAGTCAGTTAGTCAGTCAGATGGGGGAATACAGTCAGTCAGTCAGTCAGTCAGATGGGGGATTACAGCCAGTCAGTCAGTCAGATGTAGTGAAACAGCCAGTCAGTCAGTCAGATGGGGAATACAGCCAGTCAGTCAGCAGTCAGTCAGTCAGATGGGGGAATACAGCCAGTCAGCCAGCCAGCCAGTCAGTCAGTCAGTCAGATGGGGAATAAGCAGCCAGTCAGTCAGATGGGGGAATACAGTCAGTCAGTCAGCCAGTCAGATGAGGGGAATACATAAAAGAATAGACTGAAGAGTACATCCCATATTACACCCTATTCCCTAGGGCCATGTAGTGCACTATATAGGGAATAGGGGGCCATATAGTTCACTACATAGGGAATAGGGGGCCATGTGTGTACTACATAGGGAATAGGGGGCCATTTAGTGCACTATATAGGGAATAGGGGCCATGTAGTGCACTATATAGGGAATAGGGGCCATTTAGTGAAACTATATAGGGAATAGGATGCAATCTTGGACGAAAGCAAAAAATGCAACGAGACAAATAAAGCCCCTAAATAAATTAAATTAAATTAATAACACAGCAAACCTTTCCAATTTGTTCAAATCTGGCTTTCCTGAAAACGACAGCTTCTGCTGTGAAAAATGAACACCTGAAGTTTTCTCAGCACTTTTTCAATTGACTTAAGTGTTTGATCATCAATCGTGGATGTTGTGCAGTTTGACGCCACATGGTGCAGACAATCTTGTTACCGAGACGTCTGATCAACTCCTGGAACAGGATTACTGGGCGTTTAGACAGGATGTGGAATTATTCATGTTTTGAGTCATAGAATGTATAGGAGACCAGAGAGCTCGTTTATAGTGGTGTGTGTGTGTGTGTGTGATATGTGGTTGGTGTGTGTGAGTGAGTGTTGTGTGTGTGTGTGTGTGTGTGTGTGTGGTGTGTGTGTTGTGTGTGTGTGTGTGTGGTGTGTGGTGTGTGTGTGTGTGTGTGTGTGTGTGTGAGAGGTGTGTGCTGATAGAGTGTGTTGTGTGTGTGGTTGTGTGTGTGTTGTGTGTGTGTGTGTGTGGTGTGTGATGTGTGTGTGTGTGTTGAGAATCTCTCTCTTT
>NW_019948155.1:14568-19555 GCF_002910315.2 Salvelinus sp. IW2-2015
CCCCGTCAACAGCCCTGTACCCCCACAGCAAATCGCCCAAGCCTCCCCCATTTCTCCTTCACCCAAATCCCAGTACAGTGTGGCAAACAAATATTTAGTCACCACCCAATTGTTTGCCAAGTTCTCCCACTTAATAAAGATGAGAAGAGGCCTGGAATTGTTTCATCATAGTACACTTCAACTATGACCAGACAAAAATTAAAAAAAAATGCCAGAAAATCACATTGTAGATTTTTAATGAATTTATTTGAATTATGTGGAAAATAAGTATTGGTCAATAACAAGAAGTTTATCTCAATACTTTTTATATACCCTTGTTGCAAGACAGAGGTCAAACGTTTATCTGTAAGTTCTCACAAGGTTTCACACACTGTGCTGTATTTTGGCCCATTCCTCCATGCAGATCTCCTCTAGAGCAGTGATGTTTTGGGGCTGTTGCTGGGCAACACGGACTTTCAACTCTCCAAAGATTTTCTATGGTTTGAGATCTGGAGCTGACATAGGCATCCAGACCTGAAATGCTTCTTACTGAAGCCCACTCCTTCGGTCTGGCCGGCAGTGTGTTTGGATCATTTCATCTAAAGACCCAGCCACGTTTCATCTTCAATGCCCTTGCTGATGGAAGGAGGTTTTCACTCAAAATCTCACGATACATGGCCCCATTCATAGCTGATGTTCTGAAAGAGCTGCAAAATCTGGACCCTACAAATCAACCGGGCTAAACAATCTGGACCCTATCTTTCTAAAATTATCTGCCGAAAATGTTGCAACCCCTATTACTAGCCTGTTCAACCTCTCTTTCGTATCATCTGAGATTCCCAAAGATTGGAAAGCAGCCGAGGTCATCCCCCTCTTCAAAGGGGGAGACTCTAGACCCAAACTGCTACAGACCTATATCTATCCTACCCTGCTTTTCTGAGGTCTTCGAAAGCCAAGCTAACAAACAGATTACCGAACATTTCGAATCCCACGGTACCTTCTCCGCTATGCAATCTGGTTTCAGAGCTGGTCATGGGTGCACCTCAGCCACGCTCAAGGTCGTAAACGGTATCATAATCGCCATCGATAAGAGACAATACTGTGCAGCCGTATTCATCGACCTGGCCAAGGCTTTCGACTCTGTCAATCACCACATTCTTATCGGCAGACTCAACAGCCTTGGTTTCTCAAATGATTGCCTCGCCTGGTTCACCAACTACTTATCTGATAGAGTTCAGTGTGTCAAATAGGAGGGCCTGTTGTCCGGACCTCTGGCAGTCTCTATGGGGGTGCTACAGGGTTCAATTCTCAGGCCGACTCTCTTCTCTGTATACATCAATGATGTCGCTCTTGCTGCTGGTGATTCTCTGATCCACCTCTACGTAGATGACATCATTCTGTATACTTCTGGCCCCTCTTTATACACTGTGTTAACTAACCTCCAGACGAGCTTCAATGCCACACAACTCTCCTTCCGTGGCCTCCAACTGCCCTTAAATGCAAGTAAAACTAAATGCATGCTCTTCAACCGATCGCTGCCCGCACCTGCCCGCCTATCCAGCATCACTAATCTGGATGGTTCTGACTTAGAATATGTAGACAACTACAAATACCTAGGTGTCTGGTTAGACTGTAAACTCTCCTTTCAGACTCACAATAACTTCTTATGGCTGGGGGCAGTATTGAGTAGCTTGGATGAATAAGGTGCCCAGAGTAAACTGCCTGCTACTCAGGCCCAGTATATGCATATTATTATGCATATTATTAGATTTGGATAGAAAACACTCTGAAGTTTCTAAAACTGTTTGAATGATGTCTGTGAGTATAACAGAACTCATATGGCAGGCAAAAACCTGAGAAAAAATCCAACCAGGAAGTGGGAAATCTGAGGTTTGTAGTTTAACTCATCGCTTATGTGGGATATTGGTCATATTGCACTTCCTAAGGCTTCCACTAGATGTCCACAGTCTTTAGAACCTTGTTTGATGCTTCTACTGTGAAGGAGGGGTTAATGAGGGCTCTTTGAGTCAGGGCTCTGGCAGAGTGCCATGAGCTGACCACGCGCGTTCACGTGATAGTTAGACCTGCGTTCCATCGCATTTCTACAGACTGATTGATTCTATACTTCGTTTGACATGTTTCTACGAACTGTAATATGACTTTTCGCTGAACGCGCGAACAAAAAGGAGGTATTTGGACATAAATGATGGACTTTATGGAACAAATCAAACATTTATTGTGGAACTGGGATTCCTGGGAGAGCATTCTGATGAAGATCTTCAAAGGTAAGGGAATATTTATAATGCTATTCTGATCTGTTGACTCCACAACAGCGGTTGCATTAAGGAGAGGTTAATCTAAAGTTCCATGTGTAATACTTTTATATTTTATCAATGTTTATTATGAGTATTTCTGTAAATTGATGTGGCTCTCTGCAAAATCACCAGATGTTTTGGAGGCAAAACATACTGCAAACATAAACGCCGCCAATGTGAAACTGAGATTTTTGGATATAATTATGAACTTTATTCGAACAAAACATACCATGTATTGTGTAACATGAATCTATGAGTGTCATCTGAATGAGATCATCAAAGGTTCAGTGATTAACTTTGATCTCTATTTCTGCTTTTTCTGACTCTCTTTTGGCTGGAAAAATGGCTGTGAGGAATTTTATTTGTGAGTTTATGTGTTGTTTTGAATTTGCGCCCTGCACTTTCACTGGCTGTTGTATATCGATCCTTTAACGGGATCCCAGCCATAAGAAGTTTACAATCAAAAATTAAATCTGAGAACGGCTTCCTATTCTCCACAAGCATCTTCCACTCATGTTGCCAAACATTTACCCTCGTAAAACTGGACATCCTACCAATCCTCGACTGGCATGTCATTTACAAAATGAGACTCAACAGCTCTACTCAAACAAATTGGATGCCGTCTATCGCGCAGTGCATCCGTTTTGTCACAAATGCCCAATATACTCACCACTGCCGGACATGTAAGTCTCGTTGTGCTGGGACATCGCTTCATAATCGTCGCAACCACTGGCCTCCAGGTCCATCTACAAGATCTTTGCTAGGTTAAAAGCCCGCCTTATTTCACTACTGGTACCATAGCAGCACCCAACCATTAGCACGCGTTCGAAGCTAGGTTGATCTCACTGGTCAACCCCTGGGGAAGCCAATTCTTCATTTGGCGCTTTCCTTCCAGACCTCTGCTGTTCAATTGACTGAAACGAACTTGCAAATCACTGAAGCTGGAGACACATATCCCTCACTAGTTTAAGCAAACAGCTGTCAGAGCCAGCTTACAGATCCCCTGCACCTGTTACATAGCCCCATCTGGTTAAATAGCCCACCCAACTACCTCATCCCCATTACTTGTATTTCATTTATCTTGCTCCTTTGCACCCCAGTATCTCTACTTGCACATTCATCTTCTGCACATCTACCATTCCAGTGTTTAATTGCTATATTGTAATTACTTCGCCACCATGGCCTATTTATTGCCTTACATCCCGTATCTTACCTCACTTGCACACAATGTATATAGACTTTAAAAAAAAAATGTGTTATTGACTGTATGTTTGTTTATTCCATGTGTAACTCTGTGTTGTTTTATGTGTCGAACTGATTTACTTTATCTTGGCCAGGTCGCAGTTGTAAATGAGAACTTGTTCTCAACTAGCCTACCTGGTTAAATAAAGGTTAAATATATATTTTTTTTAATGCAAATATGGTACAGATATATGGACACTCAAACACCATTATGAATAGATTTGAAACTTGTATCTCATTATGGTAAATGGTGAAATAAGTATAGCCAGTTATAATTGTAATGGCTTAGCAGATAATAAGAAAAGAAGAAAAATATTTACCTGGCTCAAAGAGAAGGAATATAATATCTATTGTTTACAGGAAACTCATTCAACAATTATAGATGAGGGTGAGTGGAAAATGGACTGGGGGGGTGAAATATACTTCTCCCATGGGCAAAGAAACTCAAAAGGGGTGATGATATTAATTAACAGTAATTTTGTTCCGAATGTGCAAATTGTCCAAACAGATCCACAAGGTAGTGGATGATTTTAAATATGTTATTGGACCGTAAACAGATATGGATCATTAAACTTTACGGACCAAATAATGATGATCCGTGCTTCTTTGAAAATATAGATAATAAATGATCAACCCTGCAAGCAATACAAGACTCTGTTATTATGGTGGGAGATTATAATACTGTTTTAAATACCTCAATGTACTCCCTGTTCAGTCATGACTGCACAACTCCAACACCATCATTAAGTTTAATGATGGTGAAACAAAGGTGGTAGGCCTGATCACCGACAATGACGAGACAGCCTATAGGGAGGAGGTCAGAGACCTGGCAGTGTGGTGCCAGGACAACAACCTCTCCCTCAACGTGATCAAGACAAAGGAGATGATTGTGGACTACAGGAAAAGGAGGACCGAGCACACCCCCATTCTCATCGACGGGGCTGTAGTGGGGCAGGTTGATAGCTTCAAGTTCCTTGGCGTCCACATCACCAACAAACTAACATGGTCCAAGCACACCAAGACAGTTGTGAAGAGGGCACGACAAAACCTATTCCCCCTCAGGAAATATTTGCCATGTGTTCTCAGATCCTCAAAAGGTTCTACAGCTGCACCATCCTAAAGGGTTGCATCACTCCCTGGTATGGCAACTTCTCGGCCTCCGACTGCAAGGCACTACCGAGGGTAGTGTGTACGGCTCAATACATCCCTGGGGACAAGCTTCCTGCCATCCAGGACCTCTACACCAGGCGGTGCCAGAGGAAGGTCCTAAAAATTGTCAGAGACTCCAGTCACCCAAGTCATAGACTGTCTTCTCTGCTACCGCACGGCAAGTGGCACTGGGGTGCCAAGTCTAGGACCAAAAGGCTCCTTAACGGCTTCTCCCCCAAGCCTTAAGACTGCTCCCCGTCCCCCCCTTCCATTTGTTTTGTACACTGCTGCTACTCTCTGTT
>NW_019948155.1:19871-28918 GCF_002910315.2 Salvelinus sp. IW2-2015
GGGTATATTGAAGAGTATATGGAGGGGTATATTGAGGGGTATATTGAAGGGTATATGGAGGGGTATATTGAGGGGTATATTGAAGGGTATATGGAGGGATATATTGAAGGGTATGTGGAGGGGTATATTAACGGGTATATTGAGGGGTATATTAAAGGGTATATAGAGGGGTATTTTGAAGGGTATATGGAGGGGTATATTGAAGGGTCTATAGAGGGGTATATTGAAGGGTATATGGAGGGGTATAAAATCTAATTATTTTTTACAATGACCGCCGACCCAAAAGGCAAAAGGCCTCCTGCGGGTTCATTTCCTGGGATTAAAAATACAATAAACAATATAGTTCAAAACACACATCATGACAAGAGAGAAACTTGAGCTGTTCTTGTCCAATGATGTTCTGTATTATGATGTTCTTGTCTAATGATGTTCTGTATTATGATGTTCTTGTCTAATGATGTTCTGTATTAGGTTAAATGTTTTATGTCGACTGCTGCTTTTGCAACAGCTTATGGGATCCTAATAAAATACCAAATACCAAATACAACACTACATAAAGAGAGACCTAAGACAATCACATAGCATGGCAGCAACACATGATAACACAGCATGGTAGCAACACGACATGACAAAAACATGGAAGCAACACCAAACATGGTACAAACATTATTAGACACAGACAACAGCACAAAGGGCAAGAAGGTAGAGACAACAGTACGTCACGCGAACCAGCCACAACTGTCAGTAAGAGTGTCCATGATGGAGATAAAACAATCTAGTTTGAGTGTTTTTTGCAGCTCGTTCCAGTCGATAGCTGCAGCGAACTGAAAGAGGAGCGACCCAGGGATGTGTGTGTTGGGGACCTTTAACAGAATGTGACTGGCAGAGCGGGTGTTGTATGGGGAGGATGAGGGCTGCAGTAGATATCTCAGATAGGGGGGAGTGAGGCCTAAGAGGGTTTTATAAATAAGCATCAACCAGAGGGTCATGCGACAGTTTACAAAGGAGTATAGAGTGCAGTGATGTGTCATATATGTCACGATCGACAAAGGGAGAGAAAGCGGACCAAGGCGCAGCGTGTGAAAAATACATCTTCTCTTTATTAGAAGATGAACCAACGAAGCAAAACAACAAATCGATGACCGTGAAGCTATAACCGACTAAATGCAAAACATGCAATCTTGACACAGACCTAGACCTAGACACAGACTTAGACATATTCACTCAACACAAAACCACACACAAAACCCAACACCCCCTTTACCATATAATCACCCAAAACACAAACATACCCCATGTCACACCCTGACCTAACTAAAATAATAAAGAAAACCAAGAATACTAAGGCCAGGGCGTGACAGTACCCCCCCCAAAAGGTGCGGACTCCCGGCCGCAACACCTGACACCAGAAAGGGAGGATCCGGGGTGGGCCTTAATATGCGGCGGCTCGGGTGCAGGACGTGGCACCACTCCACCATAGTCGATTTCCGCTTCGTGTCTCTGGTGATCATGGCTTGCAATGGCGGATTCAGCCGCATCCTGGTTGGCGCCGCGACTCTGGCTGCTCCTGGCTGGCTGTCCGGCGACCTCTGGCTGCTCCGGCGCGCGGGCGACTCTGGGCTCTCTGGCTGGCGCGGCGACTCTGGCTGCTCCTGGCTGCGCGGGCGACTCTGGCTGCTCCTGGCTGGCGGGCGACTCTGGCTGCTCCTGGCTGGCGGGCGACTCTGGCTGCTCCTGGCTGGCCGCGCGCGACTCTGGCTGCTCCTGGCTGGCGGGCGACTCTGGCTGCTCCTGGCTGGCGGGCGACTCTGGCCTGCTCCTGGCTGGCGGGCGACTCTGGCTGCTCCTGGCTGGCGGGCGACTCTGGCTGCTCCTGGCTGGCGGGCGACTCTGGCCTGCTCCTGGCTGGCGGGCGACTCTGGCTGCTCCTGGCTGGCGGCGACTCTGGCTGCTCTGGCTGGCGGGCGACTCTGGCTGCTCGTGGCTGGCGGGCGGACTCTGGCTGCTCATGGCTGGCGGGCGACTCTGGCTGCTCATGGCTGGCGGGCGACTCTGGCTGCTCATGGCTGGCGGGCGACTCTGGCTGCTCATGGCTGGCGGGCGACTCTGGCTGCCTCGATGGCTGCGCGGGCGACTGGCTGGCTGCTGCTCGCATGGCTGGCGGGCGGCTCTGGGCTGCCTCATGGCTGGCGGCGCGCTCTGGCTGCTCAGGGCTTGGCGGGCTGCCTCGGCGCTGGGGTCATGGCTGGCGGACGGTCTCGGCTGGATCCATGGCTGGCGGACGGCTCTGGGCTGGCTCATGTCGGCGCGACGGCTCTGGGCTGGTCCATGGCTGGCGGACGGCTCTGGCTGGGTCATGGCTGCGCGGAACGCTCTCGCTGGTCATGGCTGCGGACGCGCTCTGGCTGGGTCATGGCTGCGACGGCTTGGCTGCTGCGCGACGGCTCTGGCTGGTCATGGCTGGCGGACGGCTCTGCTGGTCATGGCTGGCGACGCCTCTGGTCATGGCTGCGGGCTCTGGCTGGTATGGTCGCGGACGGCTCTGGCTGGTCATGGCTGGGACGGGCTCGGGCGTCCAGGGCTGGCGGACGGCTCGCGGTCTGGTCAGGCTGGCCGACGCTCTGGGGTCATGGCTGCAGAGGCACGCGGGTGGCATGGCTGGCGACGGTCTGGCGCTGGCTGGACGGCCTGGCCTCATGCTGGCACGGCTCTGGCTGGGTCAGCTGGCTGACGCTCGGGACAGACGGGCGCTCAGATGGCGCTGGGTAGACGGATGGCTCAGATTGGCGCTGGGTAGACGGATGGCACAAGGTGTAGACGGATGGCACAGATGGCGCTGTAGAGGATGCGAGATGCGGAGTAGACGGATGCCGCAGATGCGCTGGTAGACGGATGCTCAGATGGCGCGGGTAGACGGAGGCTCAGATGGCGCTGGGTAGACGGATGGCTCAGATGGCGCTGGGAACGGGGATGGCTCAGATGGCGCTGGGTAGACGGCATGCTCCAGAATGGCGCGTGGGTAGATGGATGGCTCAGATGGCGCTGGGTAGACGGCAAGCTCTGACGGCGCTGGGCAGACGGCAGCTCTGACGGCTCGGGGCAGACTGGCAGCTCTGACGGCTCGGGGCAGGACTGGCAGCTCTGCACGCTCGGGGCAGACTGGCAGCTCTGACGACTCGGGCAGACTGGCACTCTGACTGACTCGGGCAGACTGGCAGCTCTTGACGACTCGGGGCAGAACTGGCAGCTCTGACGACTCGGGGCAGACTGACAGCTCTGACGGCTCTTGACGGCTCGGGACAGACTGGCAGCTCTGACGGTTGACGCGTGCGGCAGACTGGCAGCTCTGACGGCTCGAGGCAGACTGGCAGCTGCGCTCGAGGCAGACTGCGCATCTGACGGCTCGGGCAGACTGCAGCTCTGGCCGGCTGAGACGCACTATAGGCCTGGTGCGTGGCGGAGCTGAGGTACGGGCTGGGGACACGCACCTGAAGGCTAGTGCGGGGAGATGAAACAGGCATAACTGGACCCTGGATAAGCACATTAGGCCTAGTGCGTGGTGCCGGCACTGGTGGTACCGGGCTGGGAACACGCCTCTCAAGGCTAGTGCGGGGAGAAGGAACAGGGCATCACTGGACCCTGGAGACGCACCTTAGACCTAGTGCGTGGTGCCGGAACTGGTGGCACCGGGCTTGAGACACGCATCCCGCGGCCAGTGCGGGGAGCAGCAACAGGATGCACAGGACTCTGGAGATGCACAGGAGGCCTGGTGCGTGGTACTGTCAATCCAGACGGTTAGCACGCAACTCAGACGAGCATGGAGAACTGACTCTAGGTAACATCACATCCCGCACACGCTCTGTCGGGTGGATGTCGTGCCTCACGCACCAACACAGCAGCTCCCTCTTTTCACTCTCCTCCAAACTCCTCAATAAATCCCTAACAGTCTCTGTTATCAATCCCATGCTCACCTCCAATATCCGAACAACATGGCTCTGGTCCTCCTTTCACGCTGCTTGGTCCTGAATGTTGGCGTCAATTCTGTCACACGGAATCGAACAAAGGGAGAGAAAGCGGACCAAGGCGCAGCGTGTGAAAAATACATCTTCTCTTTATTAGAAGATGAACCAACGAAGCAAAACAACAAATCGATGACCGTGAAGCTATAACCGACTAAATGCAAAACATGCAATCTTGACACAGACCTAGACCTAGACACAGACTTAGACATATTCACTCAACACAAAACCACACACAAAACCCAACACCCCCTTTACCATATAATCACCCAAAACACAAACATACCCCATGTCACACCCTGACCTAACTAAAATAATAAAGAAAACCAAGAATACTAAGGCCAGGGCGTGACAATATAAGGAACATTGGTGGCAAATCTGATGGCCGAATGGTAAAGAACATCTAGCCGCTCGAGAGCACCCTTACCTGCCGATCTATAAATTACGTCTCCATAATCTAGCATGGGTAGAATGGTCATCTGAATCAGGGTTAGTTTGGCAGCTGGGGTGAAAGAGGAGCGATTACGATAGAGGAAACCAAGTCTAGATTTAACTTTAGCCTGCTGCTTTGATATGTGCTGAGAGAAGGACAGTGCACCATCTAGCCATACTCCCAAGTACTTGTATGAGGTGACTACCTCCAGCTCTAAACCCTCAGAGGTAGTAATCACACCGGTGGGGAGAGGGGCATTCTTCTAACCAAACCACATGACCTTTGTTTTGGAGGTGTTCAGAACAAGAGAAAGCTTGTTGGACACTAAGAAAGCTTCATTGTAGAGTGTTTAACACAAAATCCAGGGAGTGGCCAGCTGAGTATAAGACTGTATCATCTGCATATAAATGGATGAGAGAGCTTCCTACTGCTTGAGCTATGTTGTTGATGTAAATTGAGAAGAGCATGGGGCCTAGGATCGAGCCTTGGGGTACTCCCTTGGTGACAGGCAGTGGCTGAGACAGCAGATGTTCTGACTTTATACACTGCACTCTTTGAAAGAGGTAGTTAGCAGACCAGGCCAAAGACCCCTCAGAGACAACAATACTCCTTAGCCGGCACACAGGAATGGAATGGCCTACTCTATCAAAAGCTTTGGCCAAGCCAATAAAAATATCAGCACAACATTGCTTAGAATCAAGGGCAATGGTGACAGCATTTAGGACCTTTAAGGTTGCAGTGACACATCCATAACCTGAGCGGAAACCAGATTGCATACCAGAGAGAATACTATAGACATCAAGAAAGCCAGTCAGTTAATTATTGACACGTTTTTCCAACACTTTTGATTAACAGGGCAAAAATAGAAATTGACCTTTAACAGTTAGGATGAGCTTTATCTCCCCCTTTAAATAAAGGACGAACCGTGGCTGCCTTCCAAGCAATGGGAACCTCCCCAGAGAGGAGAGACATGTTAATAATGTCAGAGATAGGCTTTGCGATGATAGGGGTGGGAGATGAGGAAATTTTGGGCTAAGGAGGCATGGCTGAGTCAAATAGGAATCCTGACTTAATGAAGTGGTGATTAAAGAGCTCAGCCATGTGCTCCTTGTCAGTAACAACCACATCATCAACATTAAGGGACATGGGCAGCTGAAGTGGTATTTTGGGCAGCTGTAGGGGTATGTTGAGAGGTATATGGAGGGCTATTTCGAGGGGTATATGGAGGGGTATATGGATGGGTATATGGAGTTATTTTTTTGAGGGAGATATGAAGGGGTGTTTTGAAAATACTGGTAAGTAGAAGGACCCAACACCCCAAAAATGAAACCATATTTTTGGTGGAGAAAACCTATTTATTTGAGGAAAACAGCTTAAATTCCTGTATTTCAAAACATTTTGCCATGGGGCAGAGAGAAACATTTGCAGTGGTATAATGCTATTCTATACATTTTGCTATGGAGTTTTAAAGCCAATGTCCTGCTACTCTACACATTTTGACATGAAACTGAGAGAACATTTTGTAGTTTTAAAGTAACTGTCCAGTGAACATTCTTTTAACATTCTTTTAACTTAATTTTGTTAATTCAGCCTATACTTGTACTTGTGGCCAGAGCATAAATTGGAGAAAAGCTCAGAAATGCTTGCTATTTTCTCATAGGGGATGATGTCATCCTCCTGAGGAGGATGAGCTGGCCAATTAGTGGTCTACTCGCTTTAATATTTTTAATGACCGGTATAAACCCACACCATTCTGATGTTGAGGTATGGCCACACCATTCTGATGTTGAGGTATGGCCACACCATTCTGTTGTTGAGGTACGCCCACACCATTCTGTTTTTGAGGTATGGCCACACCATTTTGTTGCTGAGGTACGCCCACACCATTCTGTTGTTGAGGTATGCCCACACCATTCTGTTGTTGAGGTATGCCCACACCATTCTGTTGTTGAGGTAACCTGATTCTGTTGGGGTGAAGTCGGCTATATGGCGATGTACAATGTGCACTCCACTGCTGTATCTCTCTTGCGGGCTCTCCCTTCTACCACGCTCCCACTCACGCTGGGGTGAACTTTAATGAGAATGGAGACAGACCAATGGTAACTGCCTGACTTTTAAGGCTCAGAGCCGAACAATACAACGGCTATGGTGTGCTTTGGCTCTTGCTGGCGCTGTGATAGTAATCTATAGTGTGTGTATGAACCCCCTCAGAACAGGAAAGCTAATAGATAATTGTTATACTACTCTGATTAAGCGCCATGTAGGTTGAAGGCCAAATCACAGCTCCAGCCTCAATACTATTTCCTCCTTTCATGGAGCCTTGGAAAGCTATTGTTTGCGTTAGGCGCTATTGTGTGCATATGTGTAACAAGTGTGACTGGTGTGCCATTAGTGAGGAATGAAAGCAAGTGAGTGAATGTGTTTGTAATGTGTTGTGTGGAGTTTGTGTGCTGGTGTGTAGTGCGAGGTGCGTGTTTATTTCGAAAATCGGAACCTCTGTAACAAGAATGTGTCTGTTATATGCTGCGTTTGTTGTTTGGAGAGCGGCCACATATGTTCCCATTGGTATCAGGCTCAATTGAAGGTAATGCCCAACATTCTGCTTGTTGAGGTCACATTTGCGGCTGGGATCACACTTGTGGTAGCACTGTCTCGGGGTTACTCGCACCCGCCATCCTACAATCCATTTCCTTCTTGCGGCGTTGAGGTATGCACTCACCTTGGCTTTACCTCGCATTTGTGAGACGTAGGTCATGCCCCAGTCGGTCTCAGTCCTGTATTCGAGGCTATGCCACACCATTCTGATTGTTTGTGGTATGCCACACCATTCCATCAGACAGCTGCTTTTTACATACTTCATTAACATTTCGGGGGGAAGAAAATTATTTCACTCACATTTGTAATTAAGTACAAGTCATATTTCATATCTGGAACACTGGACAGTTACTTTAAAGGTGCGGGGGGAAAAAAACGGCAAAATATCGTTTTAAACTATATACTGATCATAGCACAATCATACCATTGTCATTTAATGCTTTAAAAACCAAATAATATGGATCAATAAGATATTTGGCTACCAAATCTTGCGTTCGCCACAGCTTCCATCAAAAACCAAATCCTGTCAAAATGACATCAACACATACTGGAGGAGTTGCTGGTTAGCTACAGTGGCTAGCTTAGCTAATTAAACTATCTATGTCACATCAACACATTACTGGAGAGTTACTGTTTTGTTAGCTACAGTGGCTAGCTTAGCTAATTAACTATCTATGTCACATCAACACATACTGAGGAGTTGCTGGTTAAGCTACAGTGGCTAGCTTAGCTAATTACTATTATGTCACATCAACACATACTGGAGGGTTGCTGGCAGCTACAGTGGCTAGCTTAGCTAATTAACTATCTATGTCACATCAACACATACTGGAGGAGTTGCTGGTTAGCTACAGTGGCTAGCTTAGCTAATACACTATCTATGTCACATCAACACATACTGGAGGAGTTTACTGGTTAGCTACAGTGGCTAGCTTAGCTATTAACTATCTATGTCACATAACACATACTGGGGGAGTTCCTGGTTGCTGGAGTGGCTAGCTTAGCTAATACACTGTCTAAGTTGGTTCAAGTCGCACGACCAGAAAAACACATCGATAAACCACAAAGGCACACCCAATTTCTGTTCTAAATTGAGAAAGGGGACGAGTTGACCATTTTTCGTGCCAAAGTCGACAGTAAAATCACTTTTCCTGCAATTTATACATTTTGCAATTCTTTATTGCGTGTTTATATGCTCTCTCGGGGGCCCCCCAGATAGCATATGATTTAAAAAATGTACAGTACCAGTCAAAAATTTTGGGCACACCTACTCATTCATGTTTTCTTTTATTTTTACAATTTTCTACACTATTGTAGAGTAAGCTACGAAATAACACATATGGAATCAAGCCTTTAAACATGGCTGTAGCTTCCCCCCCCCCAAGCCTTTAAACATGGCTGTAGCTGCCCCCCCCCAAGCCTTTAACATGGCTGTAGCTGCCCCCCCCCAAGCCTTTAAACATGGCTGTAGCTTCCCCCCCCCCCCCAAGCCTTTAAACCATGGCTGTAGCTGCCCCCCCCAAGCTTTAAACATGGCTGTTAGCTTCCCCCCCCCCCAAGCCTTTAAACATGCTGTAGCTGCCACCCCCCCAAGCCTTTAAACATGGCTGTATGCCCCCCAAGCCTTTAAAAGGCTGTAGCTGCCCCCCCCCCCCCCAAGCTTTAAACATGGCTGTAGCTGCCCCCCCCCCCCCCAAGCCTTTAAAACATGGCTTAGCTGCCCCCCCCCCCAAGCCTTTAAACAGGGCTGTGCTCCCCCCAAGCTTTAAACATGGCTGTAGCTTCCCCCCCCCCCCCAAGCCTTTAAACATGGCTGTAGCTGCCCCCCCCAAGCCTTTAAACATGGCTGTAGCTGCCCCCCCCCAAGCCTTTAAACATGGCTGTAGCTTCCCCCCCCCCCAAGCCTTTAAACATGGCTGTAGCTGCCCCCCCCCCCAAGCCTTCAAACATGGCTGTAGCTCCTCCAAACTCTTACCCTCCATGAACCAATTTATGTGATA
>NW_019948155.1:31308-37240 GCF_002910315.2 Salvelinus sp. IW2-2015
TGCCCACACAATTCTGTTGTTGAGGTACGCCCAACGCATTCTGTTGTTGAGGTATGCCCACACAATTCTGTTGTTGAGGTACGCCCACACCATTCTGTTGTTGAGGTATGCCCACACCATTCTGTTGTTGAGGTATGCCCACACAATTCTGTTGTTGAGGTATGCCACACAATTCTGTTGTTGAGGTAGCCCACACCATTCTGTTGTTGAGGTAGCCCACACCATTCTGTTGTTGAGGTACGCCACACCAATTCTGTTGTTGAGGTATGGCCACACCATTCTGTTGTTGAGGTATGCCCAGCCCACACATTCTGTTGTTGAGGTACGCCCACACCATTCTGTTGTTGAGGTACGCCAACATCATCCTGTTGTTGAGGTACGCCTACAACCATTCTGTTGTTGAGGTACGCCCACACAATTCTGTGTGAGGTACGCCCACACCATTCTGATGTTGAGGTATGGCACACCATTCTGTTGTTGAGGTATGCCCACACCATTCTGTTGTTGAGGTATGCCCACACAATTCTGTTGTTGAGGTACGCCCAACCATTCTGTTTGTTGAGGTATGCCCACACCATTCTGTTGTTGAGGTATGCCCACACAATTCTGTGTTGAGGTACGCCCACACCATTCTGTTGTTGAGGTATGCCACACCATTCTGTTGTTGAGGTACGCCTACACCATTCTGTTGTTGAGGTACGCCCACACAATTCTGTTGTTGAGGTACGCCCCACCAATTCTGTTGTTGAAGTATGCCCACACAATTCTGTTGTTGGAGGTATGCCCACACAATTCTGTTGTTTGAGGTATGCCCACACATTCTGTTGTTGAGGTATGCCCCACACCATTCTGTTGTTGAGGTACGCCCACACCATTCTGTTGTTGAGGTATGCCACACAATTCTGTTGTTGAGGTATGCCCACACCATTCTGTTGTTGAGGTATGCCTACACCAATTCTGTTGTTGAGGTACGCCCACACCATTCTGTTGTTGAGGTATGGCACACCATTCTGTTGTTGAGGTATGCCCACACCATTCTGTTGTTGAGGTATGCCCACACAATTCTGTTGTTGAGGTATTGATTTGTTGGTTTGATTTGTTTGATCTTAGCTAGCTACATAGCCGTCTTTGTATCAAAGATAATTGTGTAGTTATTGAGGTTCGCTAGCCAGCTATTTTCGTCCGAACGTAACGTAACGTAGTCAACACTGCTAGCTAGCCAGCTAGCCACCGAATAGCGCATAGCAGCACTGGAGAAACGATTACATTACAACGGAACGACTGATTAGTGTAGTGTTGCTGGCTACATAGTTGTCTTTTGCTATCTTTGTATCTAAGATAATTGTGTAGCTTAGAGTTTGGTTAGAGTAATTATTCGGTTAACTAGCCAGCTATTTTCGTCCGCTCGCGCTGCGCTGCGTCTCCTACCTAGTCCAACACTGCTAGCTACACTGGCTAGCTAGCCAACTTCTTACCGTTAGCAGCACTGTAGAAACTCACATTACAACTTACATTACAACGGAACGACTTGATTAGCGTAGTGTTAGCTAGCTACATAGTTGTCTTTGCTGTCCTTGTATCCAAGATAATTGTGTAGTTTTTGAGAAATTGTCGAGGTTACTAAGCCAGGTTAGAGGTTACCTAGCCAGCTACACGTTCAAACAAAGTCAACAACGCAGCCACTGCTAGCCAGCCTACTTCACCGCCAGCAGTACTATATCATTTTAGTCATAAGATTTTTATTTTATTTTTGGCAACGTAAGCTAACTTTTCTGAACATTCGAGACGTGTAGTCTCTTGTCATTTAATCTCCTTTTGCATTTAGCGTAGCCTCTTCTGTAGCCTGTCAACTATGTGTCTGTCTATCCCTCTCTCTCCTCTCTGCACAGACCATACAAACGCTTCACACGGCGTGGCCGCTTGCCATTCTAACCTGGTGGTTCCAGGCGCCACGACCCACGTGGAGTTCCAGGTCTCCGGTCAGCCTCTGGAACTGCCGATTCTGCGGCCAACAAGGCAGAGTTCATCTCAGCCTATGCGTCCTTCGCAGTCCCTCGACTTCTTGGCACTGACGGAAACATGGATTACAACTGACAACACTGCTACTCCTACTGCTTTCGCCTGTCTGCCCACGGGTTCTCGCACACCCCGAGAGCTTCTGGTCAGCGAGGCGGTGGCACTGGGATCCTTCATCTCCCCCAAGTGACATTCTTCTCTTTCTCCCCTGACCCATCTGTCTATCGCCTCCTTTGAATTCCATGCTGTCACAGTTACCAGCCCTTTCAAGCTTAACATCCTTATCATTTATCGCCTCCAGGTTCCCTTGGAGAGTTCATCAAATGAGCTTGACGCCCTGATAGTTCCTTTCCTGAGGATGGCTCGCCTCTCACAGTTCTGGGTGACTTTAACCTCCCCACGTCTACCTTTGACTCCATTCCTCTCTGCCTCCTTCTTTCCACTCCTCTCCTCTTTGACCTCACCCTCTCACCTTCCCCCCCTACTCACAGGCAGGCAATACGCTTGACCTCATCTTTACTAGATGCTGTTCTTCCAACTAATCTCACTGCAACTCCCCTCCAGTCTCCGACCACTACCTTGTATCCTTTTTCCCTCTCGCTCTGCATCTAACACTTCCCACACTGCCCCTACTCGGTATGGTATCCGCGCCGTCCCAACCTTCGCTCTCTCTCCCCGCTACTCTCTCCTCTTCCATCCTATCATCTCTTCCCTCTGCTCAAACCTTCTCCAACCTATCTCCTGATTCTGTGCCTCCTCAACCCTCCTCTCCTCCCTTTCTGCATCCTTTGACTCTCTATGTCCCTATCCTCCAGGCGGCTCGGTCCTCCCCTCCTGCTCCGTGGCTCGACGACTCACTGCGAGCTCACAGAACAGGGCTTCCGGGCAGCGCGAGCGGAAATGGAGGAAAACTCTTTTCTGTTTGTTTACTAAGGTTTGCTCGTTATAACAATAAAACAAGCGGAGGGCCTGCTCTCTCTTTTCTTTCTTCTCCTTATCTTTCTCTTTTTTGTCTCCCTTCCTACTTTCCCTCCTTCTCAATCTCCCTCCCTCTCTGTCCCTCCTTCCCTTCCTCTCTCCTTCCATCTCTTGCCCTCTCTTTATATCCCTCTCTCTCTCGCCCTACCTCCCTCTTTTTCTCTCTCCCTCTCTCGCACTCCCTCTTGTTGTCCCTACATCCTTCGCTCTCACTCTGTATTTCTCTCTCGCTCTTGGTCGATTACCAAATCTTGCAGCCAGCCAGGCTCTCACTCCCGTCCTTGGCCGGTGTTGGAATTAATTGCTGAGTATAGAACAGCCTAGCAACCAGTCTACCCAGCAACACATATCAACAGGTTGTCACACCAGTTTTCCTTCTACGGATCCTCCTCTCTCGCTCTTTCTCTCGCTGTCTCTCTCTCTCTCTCTCTCCATCCCTCTTTCCTCCTCCCTTAAATGAAAAGCGCTGACGCTAGCTAACGATACAACGACAGAGGAATACCGATGACATCATATTCCATTTCTTAGAGCTAAATGAAAAACATTCAACGGCTCCTTGTTTCCTTCAGTTAGAAAATGGAGTCTGGGGCTGAAGGAGGAATGACTTGGTTTAGATGCCTTGGCTCACGACCCGCACGGAAATAAAAGGAAAAGATGTCACTGTGCTAAAGAATCAGAAAACATACAAAAACATATAAGAACACGTACATTAGGTGAGACAATATTTGATTAACTATTCTGTCGCAATTATCCAAATTCTACAGCTTCTCTCCTTCTCTGAGATGTTAATAAAACTCTAGTATATCTTTACAGACCTCTGAAAAGTCAAACGAGTGTGTCTGCAGACCCTGGTCCCTGCAGCTTGGGTTAGTCTGGCTCTGGCCCAGCAGTGTAAAAGTGAGTTATATATTCCTCTGGAATGTGGAGGGAAATTGAAAATAGAGTTAGAGGTACAAACAGGGAGGAGGATATTAAAAATAATGAAATAAAAGTAAGTTGGAGAGAAGAAGAAGGCCAAGGCTGAGACGCTGCAGGGGTTGTTAGGAAACCTGGAACTCTTTGGTCTGAGATAGAGACGTTATGAAACCAAGCTGGAGAACAGGACCCTAGGCTAGTGAAGGGTTAGATGTTTAGAATAGACTGGAACCCAGGCTACTAGATGTTTAGAACAGACTGGAACCCAGGCCTAAACTAAAACCCACACCCCACCCCCCTAACCCAACCCCAGCTCCCCCCTAACTTAAAAACCCACACCATCCATTCCCCCAACCCACACCTCCATTCCCCCTAACTAAAACCCCACACCCCATTCCCCCCTCACACACCCAACTAAAACCCACACCCCATTCCCCCTAACTAACAACCCACACCCCAATTCCCCCCCAACTAAACCCACACCCCATTCCCCCTAACCCACACCCCATGCTCCCCTAACCCCATTCTCCTCTAACCCCATTCTCTCCTAACCCACACCCCATTCTCCCTAACCCAAACCCACACCCCTTTCTCTCCTAACCCCATTCACCCTAACCCTAACCCACACCCCATTCTCCCCTAACCCAACCCACACCCCATTCTCCCTACCCATTCTCCCCTAACCAAACCCACACCCATTCTCCCTAACCCCATTCCCCCTAACCAAACCCACACCCCATTCTCCCCTAACCCACACCCTATTCTCCCCTAACCCAACCCACACCCATTATCCCCTAACCCACACCCCATTCTCCCCTAACCCATTCTCCCTAACCCAAACCCACACCCCATCTCTCCCTAACCCACACCCTATTCTCCCCTAACCCAAACCCACACCACATTCTCCCCAAACCCACACCCACACCGCTTTCTCCCTAACCCAAACCCACACCCCATTCTCTCCCTAACCCACACCCCATTTCCCCCTAACCACACCCCATTCTCCCTAACCACACCCACATCGCTTTCTCTCCTAACCCAAACCCACGCCCCATTCTCCCCTAACCCACCACCCCATTCTCCCCTAACCCACACCCCATTCTCCCCTAACCACACCCCATTCCCCCCTACCCACACCCCATTCTCCCCTAACCCCACACCCCATTTCCCCTAACCCAACATCCCATTCTCCCTAACCCACACCCCATCTCCCCTAACCCACACCCCATTCTCCCCTAACCCACACCCCATTCTGCCCAACCCACCGCCCATTCTCCCCTAACCCACACCCCATTCTTCCCCTAACCCACCCCCATTCTCTCCGCTAACCCACACCCATTCTCCCCTAACCCAACACCCCATTCCCCTAACCCACACCCCATTTCCCCTAACCACCATCTCCCTAACCCACAACACATTCTCCCCTAACCCTAACCCCACACCACTCCCTCTCCTAACCCAAACCACACCCCATCTCCACTAACCTATATTCCTCGTTCCATTCTGTTCTTAACCGTCTAGTAGCCGGTTCCAGTCTGTTCTAAACATCTAGTAGCCTGGGTTCCAGTCTGTTCTAAACATCTAGTAGCCTGGGTTCCAGTCTATTCTAAACATCTAGTAGCCTGGGTTCCAGTCTGTTCTAAACATCTAGTAGCCTGGGTTCCAGTCTGTTCTAAACATCTAGAGCCTGGGTTCCAGTCTATTTCTAAACATCTAGTAGCCTGGGTTCCAGTCTGTTCTAAACATCTAGTATAGCCTGCGGTTCCAAGTCTGTTCTAAACATCTAGTAGCCTGGGTTCCAGTCTGTTCTAAACATCTAGTAGCCTGGGCTCCATCTTGTTCTAAACATCTAGTAGCTGGGCTCCAGTCTGCTTCTAAACACTAGTAGCCTGGTTCCAGTCTATTCTAAACATCTAGTAGCCTGGGTTCCAGTCTGCTTCTAAACATCTAGTAGCCTGGGTTCCAGTCTATTCTAAACATCTAGTAGCCTGGTTCCATCTGTTTCTAAACATCTAGTGGCCTC
>NW_019948156.1:0-26204 GCF_002910315.2 Salvelinus sp. IW2-2015
TGAATGAGTAATGATTTGATATTGTAGCTTTAAATATCCACTGTGTGATGGGAATGGAGCTCTTCCTCAGCTGAGTGAATAGAGCACCATCCTAACTGCCTTCTTTCCAACTTGTTCTCCCCATGTCTCTCAGGGGCCATCACAGAGTAATTGCTGTATTACAGTGGAGTTTGGGCTCATCTATAAATGATCAGGGCTCTATAATAATCCTCTGACCTGGGTTCATCTGAATGCTCACACACAGAGCACCAAACACACACATTCTATTTATTTATATAAATAAATAAGAGAGAGAGAGAGCGAGAGAGAGCGAGAGAGACAAAGCAAGCAACTGAGCCAGATATTGATCTGAGGTCAGTCTAATTATTCCTGTGGTGATATCTCTCTGGTGCTCATCATGCTAAACCAACCAGCCTGCTCCACTCTGCTTTGCTCGGAGAGGATTAACAAGAGGCGACGCATACATTAGACGGCAAAAAGGAGAACAGAAATTCAGCAGAGCAGATACTTAGACAGTACAGGGCAAATCAAACACCTTAGAAATTATAGCAGTGCAATTTCCAATTTGTGCATTAGTTAATAAACATAATACCAGTGAGTTCAAAAAGACATGTCAAAGTCAAATGAATCCAAGAATCCAAAGAATGACTTTGAAAGACTGATCTTAGATATTGCTGTGTTTTCTATACCCACTCCTGGCTAACATATATCCATGTAGACCCTGCAGTTGGCTGGGGATACGATTGATGTACTAAAAGATTCAATTAAGAAAGGGAGCTTTGGAAATGGTTTGATGTGTCAGTGTCGGAGGGATAGATACTGTTAATCATGATGCCGACTTCTCCGGACACACAAACGTGGCTGATTTAAATGGGATTTATTTGGGAGAGAATGGCAGGTCCCGTTGCCGAGAGACACGTTGCCGTGGACACTGTGGTCGTCCCAATGAGAGATAAGAGCTTAAGCTGCATATCAAAGGGTGTGCATGTAGAGAGCGTGGCATGGCGGGCAGCTGTTGCCAGCCAGATTTGGGAGCCCACCGAGGCTCCATGGGGTGGGATGGAAAGGATCCCCCCCCCCCTTCCCCTCTCCCCTGTCCTCTGACTCCCTCATCCCCACATGTTCCCACATACAGCCACATCAAACAAACACATACATGGCACATCAAAACACACACAAGCGGATAAAACAGCCCGAAAAAAATCTAAATGCACAAACACCACAATGAGGAAATGTATGCATAAAAAACACCACGGGCAGAGGTCCTGCAGAAACAGATTCCAAGACACACAGATAGACGACCTGCAGTGTTTTAGATCACACACACACTCCCTCCCTCATCCATATACGTCCAACACAAATACGCACAGCACAAAGCCACACAAAGAGGAGTCAGCAGACGTATTTTAGGGAACAGGTTCATACTTTAATGAAAGGGTATCTCCCTTGGCACAGTTCTGCTATCAAATAAATAAAGCAATTAATCAAAAACCGTCTATATAAACT
Source organism: Salvelinus sp. IW2-2015 (assembly GCF_002910315.2). Classification (NCBI taxonomy): domain Eukaryota; kingdom Metazoa; phylum Chordata; class Actinopteri; order Salmoniformes; family Salmonidae; genus Salvelinus; species Salvelinus sp. IW2-2015. The sequence continues at coordinate 1,507 of NW_019948156.1, forward strand.
AAACAAAGTCATGAAAAAGCCATTAGTGAAAAGAGAGAAAGGGTCTGGTCTGCTATTGAGGAACTGAACAGCAAGTGCTAGACATGTTTCATTTACAACAATCACCAAGAAGAAGTGAAGGAAGTGCGAGAAAGAGACAACTATCCTTCCCTGCTAGCACTGATCGGCACAGCGGATACTGTAGAGAAGTGACAAAATAGTAGGCAAGTGTGATAGCTTGGCAAAAATACTGTATATTTGCTCAGTCATTCAATTATTATAAATACGTTTATTCCTTCTACACGATACTGGTATAACCTTTCTGCAGTCCATATACTATTTACATTAGTTTAACATGTAGATACATTCATTTTACAAAACATAACTTAGTGGTGGAATACAGTGAGAAAATTTAATTCAGTTTTGTCTGTAAATACCGAAATTGAAATAATTTACAGATGGAGAAGATACAGTGGAGCATTCTGGAGCAGAACTTTAGATGCCGGTGAAGCTGGAGTGTCCCTTTAAAGAGGCACAGTGCACTACTTTTGACCAGAAACCCTGGGCCCTGGTCAAAAGTTGTACATCATATAGGGAATAGGGCTGCATTTCAAACGCACCACAGAGATATCTGTTCCAGTGGCTGCCCCACTAATACCACAGTACTCTAGAGGCACATGGCACCATTCATCTAGTGTCTGTAGTGTTGGGGGAAGATGGTGGAGGGATTGTAAGTTTAACTGAGGATGAGAACCCAAGCAGATCCCTGCCTATTAGCCATGGTGTCTGTCTGAGGGGATCACTACAGACACCTTCACACACACACACACACACGCCTAATGAGGACCACCATGAAGGGAGACGCGGGCCCTCTGCCTCTCTCTGGCTTGATATAGTCCCCAATGCAGCACAAGCCATTTCCACCTTAAGCATGTCTATCCTATGGGCATGTGCTAGTATCAACACCTGTACTGTTTAGCTGTGGTGTTGCCGTGGTGTGAAGACTACAACATGAGTTATAGTATTGCGATGGGCCCTGTCAGATGGGGTGCTGCCATGCTAATCCAGACAGATGCTAGCGCCAAGCAGATCGCAGACCGGCAGCGTTCTAGGGGAGAGAGGGGCTGTGGAATGGGGTGCAGCTGCGTTCCCCTTGGGGGTGGCTGAGGTGGGTGACTGTGTCCTGTGGTGAGGCCAYCCTGACTGGTGCCTCTGCTAATGCACAGCCTGCAGCTGTGTGAGGGAGCGCAGCACTGGAGCTCAGGACAAGCCTGGAATGTACCAGATTCCCTCAACTGACCCAAAACACACACTAACGGAAACTTGTAGTAAAAGCTCTAAACCTATACATGACCCAGAGTGGAAAGTTGGCTTTGATGTCCACACACCTGGTGTGAGGTTTAACACGCCTGTAGGGGCATTCGTGAACTCTTCACACCTGCTAAAAACGCATAGCCAGTAGCGAGGTATATTAGCTCATACTGACTACCAATGTTCCCTCTAAGATGCGCGAGAGACCAGGACTGCCATGCAGAAGAAATATCAGCCCGCAAAGAGAAGCAAACTTTCTAGAGTTTTCCCCATTAGTTAACACGATCAACATTTCCCTTTACTGTGGGAATTGTGATCCAATCAATGCAATATTAGCCACTTTCAATGCAACATACCGAAACAAAACCATGCAAGAGATTTGTTGTAGGAAGAACGCATCGGAGTAGAATTGTATTGCATTGACAAGCACAACATAGGCCGTACTCTACACAGACCAGTGGACCATAACCAATCAGAGCTGCAGTAGGCCTATATGCAAATAGACCATTGCCATATATGGATCTGTGCCATTCACTTTGAACTGTTTATACAGCATGAGTGGTGGTGAGTAGATGAGTTTGTTTTGGGATCAAAGCCAGAGCTACATGTAGCGACATGTGTACCTGTGTTCATATCATTCGCTAGTTAGTCAGTTATTAGCCCAGTTATAGATCATTTGTAGTCAGCAATGGGGGAGTAATTGCTTCCTACAAGAGCACAAAACGTGTGCATTTCTAGACATCTTTGAAAAGCAAGTCAGGTAAATTGTATATTTATCTTAAAGGGGCAGTGTAGCCAATAGGCAGAGGGTAGAATATTTTGCCTGATTCTCTGTAATAATGGTATGTGAATAATGATGCTTTTCATTTTATAAAGTGGATTCTTGCATCAAACACAACATTTTCAATCACCTCCTTGTCTGAAGGACAAGTGGATAAACAGGTTATTGTCAAGCCCTGCATGTACTTTTCAAAAGTCTCATAGAATGTAGGCCTACATTGAACACCACACATTGTCTGCTACTGTAGGCTGAACGATAGAACAGCTATTCCATGTTAACATATTATGGCATGAATTGTCTCCATTGTTTTTGATGGTTGGCCAGTCAAGAAGGCCTACATTATTATCAAATAGCCACAGTAGCCTACTTGACCACTGTTAAAGGTGTACCCTAGCGGGTACAGCCTCAGTGTTCACATTAAACGCACTTCGTAAGTTGCACCGAATTTTCACAATGTTCAAGTTTGCACTCAGCAGACCTAAAATTTGCTCAGTGATGAAAAAAAATAGAGGGAACATTGCTGATTACAGTATTATCCTCTTTACCCTGACCAGATGATACTCGGTCAGGAGCTCCTGGACCCAGATGCAGGCATACCGTAGTGAACTGTCCTAAACAGTGGTGGTTGTAAGGGCTCTGATGGTTCACCTAGGGTGGGAGAAGATCTGAGAGGTCCTGTGTGGTTGGAGCTGCCTGCCCGACAGCAGGCCTTCAGCAGGGTGAGTTATGGTCCTGGTGGAGCCTGCGGGCAGGGCCTGGTGTCACCTAGCACCAGAGGAATGAGACAGACAGCTGAGAGCCTCCACCCCGGGTCCAGCCAGCGTCATAAAGAGAAGCCTTGTTGCCTGAGTGCTGGGGACACATGGCGGCCTGGTGAAACAGGTGCTGACAGCTGGGGACAGGGGGATGCCTCATGAGGGGACAGCGGTTAGGGTCATGTGTTATGATCAGACCTGGAGGATCATGGGACTGCTGTGGATTGTCAACCACCACATACTTATTGAGAAAGAGCCTTACTGTGAACTGCTAACCACAACGATTAGACAGACACTGTTCAGAAGGCAGAGATGTACTTGAGAAGGTGTACACTGACCATTTGTGTGAAAGAACTGTGTYTGGTGATATTAGGTGGTGATATTAGAGGGAGTCAGAGTTGTATCTTTGATGGTCTAAATTGTATACATAGTGGTCTTTCAAGAGGGTACATCGGGAAAATGGGGTTGAGTGAGAAATAAATGTAGATTGTATCAACAAACGTCACATTATAAATAAAGCGTATAATGTTGATAATATATGTACATACAATATGTAGGTAAAACATGTAGGAACGTTTCAACACTATATTACTGCAGATTGTGTCATCTTTAAAAAATAGAACAAAATGTAACTGAAAAATAGCATCTGATTAATAACAATAATAATAACACCAACAATTCCATTAATAACACTAGAGGTAGCAGCTGATTACAGTCTTCTATTCTCACTGAACATTTCAACATTGTTCTCTCAGGGAGGGTCCTGTATTGCATGTGAGATTCAGGAGCTGGATGATCTTGTCTTCATCATATCCAGCCGATGCCTGTCAGTCCTCTGTTCTGACAGCCCAAAGTGTCTCCAATGCAACTGCACCCACAAGTGCTTTTCAAGTGGTTTTCAGTGGCGACAGGAGTGTCACAGCAGACAGGTAATACATGCACACAGACACCATACACCCAGACACCATACACCACACACTCATATGAACCAATGCACACATGCTCACACACACACACACACACACACACACACATTGTATATTCATACACACAAATGTACACATTTTTCTCTTTCGCACGCACACACACTCACTCTCTCGCTCTCTCTCGAACACAAACTCACTGGACACTGAGCATCATATATTTTATCTTTTTACATCAGTCTTTCCATCCAAACCAGCCCTTCACCGCCGATTCCCCTTCCCCAAAACATAGAGGTCTGTGAGGATGGCAGTGCCAGTATGGCTTCGTGAAGTCAGCTAGTCCATCAGAGTAAAGGGTTTCAGAGAACCAGACAGACAGAGAGGGATGAGAGGACTCCTCTGAAAGATTACAGCCAAGTCTCTTATCTCCTTCTGTTCCTCTCAGGCTCCCCTGTTACATCCCTCTGCCCTGTCCTGCTCCTGGTTCCTGGCACGCCTGAAGACCAAGACACTGTCCCGCTGCCTCACAGGGACTCTTCATGCCTGGACAACCCCATAATAACCCTCTTCACCCTGCACCTCCCCTTGTCTGTCCAACTCCTCTTGATGTCCTGTCCTCTTAGTCCACGGGGCCATGCAAGACCCAACTCCCCCTGACAGTGACAAAGTTCTGGCTGTGCTGTTGCTGTGCTGTGTGGGAGGGGCCTGTCTGTCTGTAGAGTCTACTGGCCTGGCAGTGGAGCCAGGTTGAGGTGGGGCTGTGAGAAGGTGCTCTGGGGCCGGGGGCAGCAGGGCAGGGAGCTGGCTGGCTGGCTGSCTCAGGACTGGTAGAAGTGGTGGTAGTGGTGGTGGTGTTCATGGTGGTGATGATGCTCGTGCCTCTGAACCATCTGGGCCAGCCCTCCTTCATAGAGGAGCACACTGGGTAGGACCCTCACCTGCTCCTTCTCCACCACAGACCCCACTGGAGCCCCCAGGGCCCGGTACTGCTGTTGGCCCTCCTTGGCCCTCTGCTTGTGCCTGCGGTAGGGGGCTGAGGACTGGTGAGGGGGGGCTTGGCTGGGTAGGGCCGGGGGAGGTGGGGCCCCTCTGCTCCTCATCACCCTGCCCGTGGTGGTCTGTGTGGGGTGCATCCGGCTGTGGGTCTTGGGGGAGCGCAGGGCGTGTTTACCTGAGTCTTTACTCGGTCGTGGGGGACAAAGGGTGTCAGGGCCTGGGGCGGTGCTGCTCTCCATGGCCACCTGTGATCGATGGTGGTGGGAGTAGGTGTGGCCGTTCTCTGGTTCATGAGAGCGAGACCTGGTCTGGTTCGATGGTCGGGTCTGTGGCTCTGCTTTCACAGGCTCTGTGGTGGGGGCTGGAGAGGGGAGAAATACAGGTCAGGATAAATAACCCATGATGGGTCAATTGATACATCACTAACTTCATTGAAAGACTGAGAACTCATAAACGTTAATATTACTAGTTCCAATACTATTTTAATGCCTTTTTCCATTTTTTCTGCTTTCTTTTTTTCACGGGACAAAGAGTCTTTTTCTGCTTTGAACTAGAGGGTGTCACACTACAAAAATCCTCCCGTCAACACAGACATTTAAACAAAAGCAGACCCATATTAAACAGAATTTAATTCACTTCATGATGAGACCTGGCCCCTGAAGACATATCGTATTGTGCCCTGGTGGGTCCAGATGTTTTACTGGCCAGACCTACATGCCTGCCTCCAAGCAGGTGCTGGGGTAATGAAGGCCTCTCTTTATCTGGACACAGCTTCAAAGTACCCGGGTGCTGTGATCGGTCAGTGCCTCTAGTCTCCAATCTCTCCACCATCGCCCCCGGCTCTAGCCCCCCTCAATCTTCTGGCTTTCTACCCCCCCGGACCAGCCCACCTGGGCCAGCTCACCTGCTCCAAAGCGGGATGTGTAATTCTCGATGCCGGCCAGGTCTAGGTAGTGGTTCCTGCGCTCCAGGTTCTCATCCACACAGTGGCGCTGGCAGCCCCGACTCTGACCCTGCTGGGTCAGAACCTGGTGCTGGATAGTGTGGTGGTCACTGTGATGGCGCCTGGAGGGGAGAGAGATGGGACTTTACAACAGCTTGAAGCAGTATTTTAGCTCTCTAAGATGCATTGCAAAACATACATTCTGTTGGTGTCAAAATAAATGTTATTAGTGTCAAAAATGCACAGATATACATTATTGTCTTGTAAAACATTGATGCAGGCTATAGAACATATGTTACCTGAGGAGGGATCGAGACTTCTTCTCCACACTTTTAAGGTCTTCAATGCACTTGTCAGTCTTGGTTCTGGGGTGGGGCATGTCTGTGAGAGAGTGAGCAGGACATTATCAAAAAGAGCAGCCACACACACACACGCATGCATGCATGTCTATTTCTCTCAGAAGAAAGAAACCTTTGTTCACAGTCTTTTACTTTGAAGATCTATAAAAGAGAAAAAACAACAATGTATCATTTATTTACTCCAGGCCTCATATAAGACAAAGAATATATACAGTACCAGTCAAAAGTTTGGACACATCTACTCATTAAAGGGTTTTTCTTTATTTGTACTATTTTCTACATTGTAGAATAATAGTGAAGACATCAAAACTATGAAATAACACATATGGAATCATGTAGTAACCAAAAAAGTGTTAAACAAATCAAAATATATTTGAGATTCTTCAAAGTAGCAACCCTTTTCCTTGATGACAGCTTTGCACATCCCTGGCATTCTCTCAACCAGCTTCACCTGGAATGCTTTTCCAACAGTCTTGAAGGAGTTCCTGCATATGCTGAGCACTTGTTGGCTGCTTTTCCTTCACTCTGCACTCCAACTCATCCCAAACCATCTCAATTGGGTTTGGTCGGGTGGTTGTGGAGGCCAGGTCATCTGATGCAGCACTCCATCACTCTCCTTGGTCAAATAGCCCTTACACAGCCAGGAGGTGTATTTTGGGTCATGGTCCTGTTGAAAAACAAATGATATCCCCTCTGGTTTGCGCTCAGTGGGACTTGTGTAATGCTGCAGAATGATGTGGTAGCCATGCTGTTTAAGTCTGCCTTGAATTCAAAATAAATCACAGACTGTGTCACCAGCATAGCACCCCTACACCACCTCCTTCATGCTTCACGGTGGGAACCACACACGCAGAGAACATCCGTTCACCTACTCTGCGTCTCACAAACAGACGGCGGTTGGAATCAAATCTCAAATTTGGACAGGTTTCCACCAGTCTAATGTCCATTGCTCGTGTTTCTTGGCCCAAGCAAGTCTCTTCTTCTTATTGGTGTCCTTTAGTAGTGGTTTCTTTGCAGCAATTCAACCATGAAGGCCTGATTCACACAGTCTCCTCTGAACAGTTGATGTTTCAATGTGTCTGTTACTTGAACTCTGTGAAGCAATTTCTGAGGCTGGTAACTCTAATGAACTTATCCTCTGCAGCAGAGGTAACTCTGGGTCTTCCTTTCTCGTTGCGGTCCTCATGAGAGCTAGTTTCATCATAGCGCTTGATGTTTTTTTGCGACTGCACTTAAAGCAACTTTCAAAGTTCTTCAAATTTTCCCGGATTGACTGCCCTTCANAGAGAGATTGGGGAGTAAATGATTTTGATTGTCCTTTAAGCTTTTTCCCTAAATCATCAACTTCTCATGAATTTCGGCGTTGTTCTGCGTTTGTGTTCAATTTGAAACAGTGGTCTGTAGACGTGTTTCAATGGTTTGTCCCATCATGTCACACGATTTTGTATCGCTAGATTTCCTCTTGTTTAGACTTTTTTAGTTTTTTCCAATTTTGACAGAAGTTGTTTGTTTGTGTTTATGGACTCCTCATAAGTGTCGCTGCTATGCTGTTGTACTGTGCTTTTTTGGTTCCTGCATGTACGTTTATAGAGTTTTAAAGTCTCACAGTAATGAAAGCGAATTCACCATTTTTGGGTCTTGCTGCTTTTGTTGGATAGTGTTCTAAGTTTTTTCTTATAATTTTTACAATCTGCATCAAACCAGTTGTCATCTGTGATCTTTTTTGTTTTGTTTTATCAAACTTATCCAATTCGGTGATTTTATTCTGAACTCGCCTACAACATAATATATGTTGAGGTTTTGTACTGCTAGATTGATGCTTCTTTTACTGTGAGTTGAATGGTGCTATCAAAAGTTATCTAAGAGTGTTTGGATATTTTTGGGTTCCACGGTTGCTGTCGGTTTCTCTGTGCTCTCTCTCACTCTCTCTCTCTCTCTCTCTCTCTCTCTCTTCCCTCGACTCTCTCTCTCCATCTTCTTCCTCTCTCTGTCTCTATGTCTAATTAATGCAGCGTCCATCGCCTGTTCATCAGTCGTCAGGCTGAATAGGACGAGGCAAGAAGCAAAGTATAACACACCAGAGCTATTCTGTCCTGTCCTTTCATTCATCCCTCGATCCCCTACGCCACACTCCTCCTCCGCCTCGCTTGGCTCGTGTGTGTTGTCTAAGGCACATAGTAGAAGTCTCATTCCCAACAACCCTTTCACCACAGGTTAAGGGAACACACTAAGGGCACAAGAGAGCGACACACACACATGCCACACCACACACAACAACAGGATAGGCTAGATTAACAGTAAATTGTGCGTAGTGGAAACTAGTAAAGCCGGTGTGAACACACAGCGTGAGGAGTGCAGAGAAACTAAAGCCTGGCTTGGATGGTGGAGCTCCACAGCAAACCCTTCAATGGAGAAAACAAACCGTGTTACTGTAATAGAACCCACCCGCTTTAACCTACACTCTCTATGGTCCTGGTTAGTTCACCCTTTTCACCTCTACCTACCTCTCTTCTTCTCACTCTCTCTCTCTTTTCTCTCTCCGTCCTCTTCTCTCTCTCTTCTCTCGTCACTCTCTCTTCTCTCTCTCTCTCCTGATCTCCGTTCCAGACCTCCTTTGCGATTGAACAGTAGCAATTAAACAAAATAATCACCCTGCTACTCGTTCAGCTGTTGCTCTCGTTCCACGCTCCCTTCCTCTCTTCCCCTCTTCTCTTCTAACAGCAGTGGATGAAAACCTGCAATTACAGTTGTAGGAGCTGTACTTTATGGAAAGGTTGTGTGAGAGGTTTGTGTGTGATTCTCTACGATAGTCCTCTCTCACACACCTAGGTGGCAGTCAGTGCCACACAGGGCAAATACGAACAACACAGACACACAGAACCACGCACGGCCGCACACTCACAAATCCAACACACACAACTAACACACACGAAAGGGTTTCATACCACTTAAAACCACCAATTACTAATCGAAGGGAGGTTAAATCCCACCGCTCGGACCTGGCAACGCAGCAGCAGCCTGGGTGTTGAAAAGACCAAGTTCTCAGCCAGCCTATTATGAGGAAGGGAGGGCCTGGAAATCTCTCTACTATACTAACACACACTGCCATCCTAGACTAATCCATATCCCACAGAAACCACAATATGGAGGGTTAGCCTCGTTAGTGGCACACAGAGCTTTGAGGACACACTTAGAAAGACTGTTGTGAGGAGATGAGAAAGAGAGAGAGTCGCAGGAGGCGAGGAGGGAAGGCGAAGGGAGGGGAGGAGGGAGGGAGGGAGGGAGGGAGGGAGCGGAGCGGGAGGGAGACGGGAGGGAGGGAGGGAGGGGAGGAGAACGATAAGATAGAGTGGGATATCTAAAGGTGTTCATCCTTTTAAAAGAATCAGTGGGTACAGAGTGAAGGTCCGTCTACATTGACAGCTAAGGAAACAGTGTGGTGGTATGTAAGGCCTGCTGCTGGTCTCTCTCTTCACAGAACACTCAGCCAGAGGAGAAATAAATTACAACCGGAACAGGAGCCATTAGAGAATGTATAAGAGCTGGAGAATGAGAGAGAAGAGAAAGATAGACATAGAGATGGATGAGAGAGATCCGTCCAATGAGTTTCTACTCTGAGAAAGATTTCCCAAAGATGTTTCTTGGCTCTACCCATAGGAGAACCCCTTTTGGTTAAGTATAACCCTTTTGGGTTCCATGTAGAACACCTCTGCGGAACAAGGGTTCTAGCATCGAACCTAAAGGGTTTACCTGGAACGAAAAGGGTTTCTATTGGAGCCAAAAGAGTTCTTCAAAGGGCTAACCCTAGTGGACAGCTGAAGACCAAGAGGGGGAGCTGGTAGAGAATGGGAAGATGAAAGAGAGAGGTGTTTAGAAAGAACGGGTAGGGAGGAACAGAAGAGGGTTGAGGAAGGGTGGAGAAAGGAGAGAGGAGGGATGGCGAGGAGGATTGATGGGAGAGTGTGGAAGAGGTGGAACAGAAGAGGGTTGAGGAGAGGTGGAGAGAAGGAAGAGGATGGATTGAGAGGAGGATTGAGGGGTGGGTTGTGAGAGAGGTGGAACAGAAGAGGGTTGGAGATGTGGAGAGGAGGAGCAGAGGGGGATGGAGAGGAGGATTTGAGGGTGGAGGTGGATGAGAGGTGGCAACAGAGAGGGTTGAGAGATGTGGAGAGAGGAGAGGTTTGCAAGCTAGAGTAGAGGATGGGATAGACGAGGCGGGGAGAAGGTGTTGATCGTGAGTAGAAGAGGGTTGAGGGGCAGGTGGATTGATGTGAGTAGAAGAGGGTTGAGGGGTGAGTGGATTGATGTGAGCTAGAAGAGGGTTGGAAGGGGGAGGTGGATTGATGTGAAGTAGAAGAGTGTTGAGGGGAGGGTGGATTGATGTGATAGAAGAGGGTTGAGGGGAGGTGGGATTGATGAGTTGAAGAGGGTTGAGGGGAGATGGATTGATGTGAGTAGAAGAGGGTTGAGGGAGAGGTGTTGTGTGAGTGAGAGTTGAGAGATGGTTGAAGTTGAGAGCCAGAGGTTTAGGGAGTGGATGTGGGATAGAGGGTTGAGTGATGGATGATTGAGAGAAGAGGGTTGAGGGGATGAGGTGGATTGATGGTGAGTAGAAGAGCCTTGAGGGGAGAAGGTGGATTGAATGCTGAGTAGAAGAGGGTTAAAGGGACAGGTGATTGAATGTGAGTAAGAAGAGGCGTTGAGGGAGAGGTGGATTGAATGTGAGTAGAAGAGGCTTTGAAGGGAGAGGTGGGACTTGATGTGATGTAAAGAGGGTTGAGGGAGAGGTGGATTGGATGTGAGTAGAAGAGGGTTTGAGGGGAGAGGTGGATTGATGTGAGTAGTAAAGAGGGTTGAGAGGAGGGATTGGAGGTAGAGAGTGGAGAGGTGGATTGGATGTGAGTAGAAGGTTGAGTGGAGAGGTGGATTGATGTGAGTAGAAGAGGGGTTTGAGGGGAGGTGGGATTGATGTGAGTTAGAGAGGGTTTGAGGCGAGGTGGATGAATGTGAGTACGAAGAGGGTTGAGGGAGACGGTGGATTGATGTGAGTAGTAAGAGGGTTGAGGTAGAGGTGGATTGATGTGAGTAGAAGAGGGTAGGGCGGTGGATTTGATGGTGAGGTAAGAGTTGACGTGAGGTGGGATTGATTAGAAAGAGGTTTGAGGGAGAGGTGGATTGAATGTGAGTAGAAGAGGGTTGAGGGGGAGGATGAGATGATTGGAGGGTGGGCAGCATTGAGAACGGAGAGAGGGGGATGAGGGGATGAGGTGGGAGAGGATGGAAAAAGAGGGTTGAGGGAGGTGGAGGAGAGGAAGAAAGAGGGGTAATTGAGGGGAGAGGTGGGCTGAGGTGAGAGTGTAGAGAGGTGAGCCAGAGTTCTATTTAATGTGTGTATTTAATATGAACACACTGCAGTGTTTCCTGTTCGCAATAACCTCGCCAGCTTAACCTGCTTACCTGTCAACTCTCATCTGTGTGTTGGTGTGTGTGTGCTGTGTGTGTGTTGTGGTGTGTGTGTGTTGTGTGTGTGTGTGTGTGGTGTTGTGTGTGTGGTGTGTGTGTGTGTGTGTGTGTGTGTGTGTGTGTGTGGTGTGTGTTGTGTGTGTGTGGACAAGCAGCAGCATGCCTATTCAAAGAAGTGAGTCAGCATACACTAGGGAAGAGGTGCGTGTGGGGAGGGAGGGAGGCTGGGGAGGGAGGGCGGTGAGGGAAGAAGGTGCAGGTGGGAAAATGGAAAGCCCTCTGGTGGGGGTAGACACGTTGTATGTTCCTTGACTCTGCTCAACAACACAACACCACACAACATACACAACCACACACACACACACCACACACACCACACGAGCACAACACACACACAACACCACACACACACACACAACACACACCGAACACAGAGACACAGACTGTGTTTTCCCTCCTCTTTATTGATTTCCCACAAATGGAAACTTAAAGGGCCACTGAGGAGCTAGTTGGTTCCTAAACCAGCCACAGGGTTTAATGCTTTATGTTTCATTCTCGGCAACGTCCCCACAACACACACCTGACACACACCCTCCCAGGCAGCGAGACCTGGCACAGATTTCCTCCTCCTCAGCCTGTGACGCTCAAGCCTGGGAAAGTCCCCGTGCCTCAGGAAATGGCAGCATACAAACACGTTAGTTTACTGGTCATGTGCCAACACGTCTGTATAAAACTGGAATGATGTAGCAATCAAATGTCAAGCTACATCTGGGAGCAGTACCATACACTCCACCCAGATCCAGACAACCAGACTAAGTGATTATGATGAGCTACTGACTGGAGTCCACAGCAGAACTGGTTTTATCCCTTCACTTCTGACATTCCTATTTCAGCATGATATTCACTATTCAGACATTCACTATTCAGACATCATATTCAGACATTACCTATTCAGATTTCACTATTCAGACATTCCCTTATTCAGATATTCACTATTCTGACATCATTATTCAGATATTCACTATTCAGACATTCACTATTCTAGACATTCATACCAACGAATTTCACTACTACACATATAGACATGACTTACTCAGACGTTATTTCAGGACATTCACACTATTCAGATATTCACTATCAGAATTCCACTTAGGACATTCACTAAATTTCAGACATTCACTACTCAGACAGTTCTCCTATTCAGATCATCACTTATCAGATATTCACTATTCGACATTCCACTATTTCAGATATTCACTATTCAGATCTTCACTACTTCAGCAATTCACTATTCCGAACATTCCCTATTTCAGACGATTTCACTATTCAGATATTCACTATTCAGGAACATTCACTAACTCAGGACATTCAGCTATTCCAGACAATTCACTTATTCAGATATTCACTATTCAGACATTCACTACTCAGGACATTCACTAATTCAACATTCACTATTTCAGAATTCACTATCGACATTCACATATTCAGACATTCACTACTCAATGACATTACTATTCAGACATTCACATTCAGATATTCACTATTCAGATACCTTCACTACTCAGACTTACTTTAGACATTTCCACTATTCAGACATTCACTATTCAGATATGCACTATTGTATTCACTCGACATTCACTATTCATGACATTTCACTATTCAGATATTCACTATTTCAGGACATTCACTGTTTCAGACATTCACTATCAGACATTCACTATTCCAGATATTCACTATTTCATGACATTCACTGTTCAGGACATTACTAATTCAGACATTTCACTATTCAGACATTCACTGTTCAGCATTCACTATTCAGGACATTCACATATTCAGACATTCACTATTCAGTATACACTTGAGTGTACAAAGCATTAGGAACACCCTCCCCTTTTGCCCTCGAAACAGCCTTAATTCATCGGGGCATATGACCTTTACGAGGTGTTGAATGGTTGACAGCAATAAGGCCCATGTTGACTCCAATGCGTTCCACAGTTGTGTCAAGTTGGCTGATGTCCTTGGGTGGTGGACCATTCTTATATACACATGGCGAAACTGTTGAGTGTTGAAAAACCAGCAGGTTGCAGGTTCTTGGAACACATAACTGGGTGCGCCTACAACCTGACTACGCATACCCCGTCAAAGGCACTTAATATTTTGTCTCACCCATTCACCCTCTGAATGGACACAGTAATGGACACATCCATGTCCTCAATTGTCTCAAGGCTTTAAAAAATCCTTCTTTAACGCTGTCTCCTCCCCTTCATTCTTCACTGATCGAAGTGGATTAAATAGGTGACATTCATAAGGGATCATAGCTTTCACCTGGATTCATCCTGGTCAGTCTATGTCATGGGAAAACTTCTTTGGGTAGGAGGCAGTATGTTTCAACGGTCCGGATGAAAAGCCATGCCAGAGTAAACGGCCTGCTACAAAGCCATAAAAGCTAGAATATGCAATATATTAAGTAGATTTTGGATAGAAAACGACGCGCAAGTTTCTAGAAATGTTTTGAATGATGTCTGTGAGGTAATAAACAGAACTCATCAGGCAGGAAAAAACCTGAGAAAACATGCCCAACAGGAAAGTGAAGAATCTGAGGTTGGTCCGATTTTCAACTCAGCTCCTATTGAAGATACAGTGGGATATGGTAATGTTGGCACTTCCTAAGGCTTCCACTAGATGTACAGTCGTTAGCCCTTGTCTGATGCCTCTACTGTTTAGTGGGGCGGAAGGAGAGAGGGAATGAGTCAGGTCTGCCATGACCTGAACATGCGCTGACCATGCGCGTTGACGGACGTGAGAGCGAGCTCTGTTCCATCGCAATTCTGAAGACACAGGAATACTCCGGTTGGAACATTATTGAATAATTATGTTAAAAACATCCTAAAGATTGATTCAATACTTCGTTTGTCATGTTTTTACGGACTGTAATATAACTTTTTTAACTTTTCGTCCGTACTTTCCGCTGGACCTGCCCGCGCGTCGTGAGTTTGGAAAGTGTACTGAACGCTAGAACAACAAGGAGGAATTTGGACATAAATGATGGACATTATCGAACAAAATGAACATTTATTGTGGAACTGGGATTCCTGGGAGTGCATTCTGATGAAGATCATCAAAGGTAAGTGAATGTTTATATGGTTACTTCTGACTTCTGTTGACTGCATAATATGGCGGCTATATTTGTGTCTTGATTGGGCTCTGAGCGCCGACTCCGATTATTGCATGGTTTGCTTTTTCCATAAAGCTTTTTTGAAATCTGACACAGCGGTTGCAATAAGGAGAAGTGCATCTAAAATTCCATGCATAACTTTTGTATCTTTTAACAATGTTTATTATGAGTATTCCTGTAAATTGATGTGGCTCTCTGCAAAATCAAAGGATGTTTTGTGACTTCTGAACATAACGCGCCAATGTAAACTCAGATTTTTGGATATAAATATGAACTTTACCGAACAAAACATACATGTATTGTGTAATATGAAGTCCTATGAGTGTCATCTGATGAAGATCATCAAAGGTTAGTGATTAATTGTATCTATATTTCTGATTTTTGTGAATCCTCTCTTTGGCTGGAAAAATGGCTGTGTTATTCTGGAAATAGGCACTCACCTAACATAATCGTTTGGTTTGCTTTCGTTGTAAAGCTTTTTTGAAATCGGACACTGTGGCTGCATTTACAACAAGTGTATCTTTAAAATGGTGTAAAATACATGAATGTTTGAGGAATTTTAATTATGGGATTTCTGTTGTTTTGAATTTGGCGCCCTGCACTTTCACTGGCTGTTGAAGAGGTGGGACGCTAACGTCTCACGTAYYCTAGAGAGGCTATTAATGTTTGTCTGAATAGTGTGTGTTTGAATAGTGTATTCCAGGACAATGTAATGTTTTGTATACTCAGTGTACATTTGCCTGAAATACACTATTCTGACATACATTATCCTGGAATACACTATCCAGACATACATTATCCTGGAATACACTATTCAGACATACATTATCCAGGAATACACTATTCTGACAAACATTATCCAGGAATACACTATTCAGACATACATTATCCAGGAATATACTATTCTGACAAACATTATCCAGGAATACACTATTCTGACAAACATTATCCAGGAATATACTATTCTGACAAGAGGTCGACCGATTATGATTTTTCAACGCCGATACGATACCGATTATTAGAGGACCAAAAAAGCCAACACCGATTAATCGGCCGATTTTTATATATATATTTGTAATAATGACAATTACAACAATACTGATTGAACAATTAACACTTTTATTTTAACTTAATATAATACATCAATAAAATCTATTTAGTCTCAAACAAATAATGAAACATGCTCAATTTGGTTTAAATAATGCAAAAACACAGTGTTGGAGAAGAGAGTAAAAGTGCAATATGTGACATGTAAAAAAGCTAACGTTTAATATTCCCAGTTCTTCAATATTCCCAGTGAAGAAGTTTTAAGTTGTAGTTATTATAGGAATTATGTCGCGTCGACTATTTCTCTCTATACCATTTGCATTTCATATACCTTTGACTATTGGATGTTCTATTAGGCACTTTACTATTGCCAGGCTAATCTCAGGAGTTGATAGGCTTGAAGTCATAAACAGGCAAACGCAGTAAAGTTTGAATGAATGCTTACGAGCCTGCTGCTGCCTACCACCGCTCAGTCAGACTGCTCTATCAAATATCAAATCATAGACTTAATTATAATATAATAAACAACAAAATACGAGCCTCATTAACATGGTCAAATCCGGAAACGATCATTTCGAAAACAAAACGTTTAATCTTTCAGTGAAATACGGAACCGTTATGTAATTTATCGAACAGGTGGCAACCCTAAGTCTAAATATTGCTGTTACATTGCACAACCTTCAATGTTATGTCATAATTTTGTAAAATTCTGTCAAATTAGTTCGCAACGAGCCAGGCGGCCCAAACTGTTGCATATACCCTGACTCTGCTTGCACTGAACGCAAGAGAAGTGACACAATTTCCCTAGTTAATATTGCCTGCTAACATTAATTAATTTTAACCAAATATGCAGGTTTAAAAATAGATACATCTGTGTATTGATTTTATGAAAGGCATTGATGTTTATGGTTAGGTACATTTGTGCAAAGATTGTGCTTTTTTCGGCAATGCGCTTTTGTTAAATCATCACCCTTTTGGCGAAGTTGAAGTAGGCTGTCAMGGCCGTCGTCGGAAGGAGACCAAGGTGCAGCGTGTTGAGCGTACATTTTCTTTAATTTTTGTCAATGTCGCCAACAAAACAAGAAACAAAGAAACAACCGTGAAGCTTAACAGGGCTATAGTGCCACTAACAAAGATAACTACCCACAAACACCAAAGGAAAAAAGGCTGCCTAAGTATGATTCTCAATCAGAGACAACGATAGACAGCTGTCCCTGATTGAGAACCATACCCGGCCAAAAACATAGAAATACAAAACATAGAAATAAAGAAACTAGAATGCCCACCCTAGTCACACCCTGGCCTAACCAAAATAGAGAATAAAACCTCTCTATGGCCAGAGGGTGACATAGGCTGTGATTCGATGATAAATGAACAGCCACCACATTGATTATATTCAACACACGACAAGCTAGTTAACCTAGTAATATCATCAACCATGTGTAGTTAACTAGTGACTATGTGAAGATTGATTGTTTTTTATAAGATAAGTTTAATGCTAGCTAGCAACTTACCTTGGCTCCTTGTTGCACTCGCGTAACAGGTGGTCAGCCTGCCACACAGTCTCCTCGTGGAATGCAATGTAATCGGCCAAAATCGGCATACAAAAATGCAGATTACCAATTTATGAAAACTTGAAATTGGCCCTAATTAATCGCCATACCGATTAGGTCAATCTCTAATTCTGACAGTCAATCTCTAATCAGGTCAATCTCTAATTCTGATAAATACTATTCAGACATACATTATCCAGGAATACACTTTTCAGACATACATTATCCATAATATACTTTTCAGACATACATTGTATCCATGAATACACTTTTCAGACATACATTATCCATGAATATACTTTTTCAGAAAAACATTATCCAGGAATATACTATTCAGACATACATTATCCAGGAATACACTTTTCAGACATACATTATCCATAAATATACTTTTCAGACATACATTATCCTGGAATACACTATTCAGACATACATTATCCTGGAATACACTATTCAGACATACATTATCCTGGAATACACTATTCAGACATACATTATCCAGGAATATACTCTTCTGACATACATGATTCTAACATACAGTACATACAACATACATAGAGAAGATTCTGCTTACTGGATGAATCAAATATATAGAAGCCCTGAGACATGACGGAACACTTCTCTGTTAATCAATAGGTGTGTTTTAACCAGTGTGCTATAACAGTCTAACAGGACAGATGTGGTCGCTATGTACATAGTCCATCTGSCAATAGCCCACCCAATCTACCTACCTCATCCCCATATTGTTTTTATTTACTTTGCTGCTCTTTTGCACACCAGTATCACTACTTACACACCATCATCTGCTCATCATCATCTGCTCATCCATCACTCCAGTGTTAATCTGCTAAATTGTAATTACTTTGCTACTATGGCCTATTTATTGTCTTACCTCCTCATGCCATTTGCACACACTGTATATAGACTTTCTTTTTTTTCTATTGTGTTATTGACTGTACGCTTGTTTATTCCATGTGTAACTCTGTGTTGTTGTTTGTGTCGCACTGCTTTGCTTTATCTTGGCCAGGTCACAGTTGTAAATGGGAACTTGTTCTCAACTAGCTTACCTGGTTAAATAAAGGTGAAATATATATATTTWAAAATATATGTGTTTCCTCTGTATTACTTCTGTTAGTTAGTGGGCCTAATAGAACAGAGCAACCTTGGTCTCAAATATCACCCTATACCCTACATAGTGCACTGCGTTCGACCAGAGCCCATTGGACCCTGGTCAAAACTAGTGCACTAGGGAATAGGGTCCTTTTGGAACACAACCCAACAGTGTGATGCTGGGACATACAACATGGAGATACTGAGCTGTGTTAGAGTCAGAGCTGGTTAGTCTACCATACAGATCAATGGTTATATAATATACACACACACACATGCTTGTGCACACACACACACACACACACACACACACAACACACACACACACACAAAACAAAAACACACACCACACACACACACACACACACCACACACACACACACACACACACACACACACACACACACACACACACACACATCTATACTACTTTCTCTCTCTCTCACACAGCTGAGGAGATGAGTTTCTCTCTCCCTTTCTCTCTTCCTCTCACAGCTGAGGAGATGAGTTCTTCTCTCCCTCTCTCCCTCACAGCTGAGGAGATGATTCTCTCTCTCCCTCTCCTCTCTCTCTCACACAGCTGAGGAGATGAGTTCTCTCTCTCCCTCTCTCTCTCTCCCTCTCTCTCTCCCTCTCTCTCACACACACAGCTGAGGAGATGGTTCTCTCTCTCCCTCTCCTCTCACACAGCTGAGGAGATGAGTTCTCTCTCTCCTCTCTCTTCTTCCCTCTCTCTCTCACACACAGCTGAGGAGATGAGTTCTCTCTCTACCTCTCTCTCACACAACTGAGGAGATGAGTTCTCTCTCTCCCTCTCTCGCTCTCCTCTCTCTCTCCCTCTCTCTCTCACACACAGCTGAGGAGATGAGTTTCTCTCTCCCTTTTCCACCCCACCTTTTCACTCTTCTATCCCTCTCTCTCCTTATCTCTCTGCACCAACTCTATTCCATCTCCCCTCCTCATCGCTCTCTCTCCACCCCTTCTCTCATCATCCCCCTCCACAGTGAACACAGCCCTGTTGTTCTGTGGAGGATTACCTCCAAGAGAAGGGAGGGAGCGAATGAAAGAAGAGGAGTAAATGAGAAAGGAGGAGGGGAGAGAGAAAGAGAGAGAGAGAGAGAGAAAGAGAGAGAGAGAGAGAGAGAGAGAGAGAGAGAGAGAGAGAGAGAGAGAGAATAAAGAGAGTGAGTGAGTGATGGTGCAAGGCTCTTACACAACAGCCCCACCCTGTCCAGCAGCAGGCAGAGTAATCAGAATCACCATTCAGATAAACCACGTCAACAAGTTGGTAAAAGTGTGACGCAAGCCTCCAAGGTTGTGGGTTCAATGCCCGCAGGAATAACATGCAGATACTCACACTATACTGTAAGTTGCTGTGGAGACAAGAGTCTGCTAAGTGACGTATAAATACATAGACACAGACATGCTATGAGTCTCCCTCAGAGTCTTGTTGCGCTGCCTCTCCCCAGTCTGTGTGTGTTCATGGTCAACAGGAAGTAGTCTGTCTACTGGCCCCAGGAGGCCCTCAGAGTCTTGTTGCGCTGCCTCTCCCCAGTCTGTGTGTTTTCATGGTCAACAGGAAGCAGTCTGTCTACTGGCCCCAGGAGGCCCTCAGAGTCTTGTTGCGCTGCCTCTCCCCAGTCTGTGTGTGTTCATGGTCAACAGGAAGCAGTCTGTCTACTGGCCCCAGGAGGCCCTCAGAGTCTTGTTGCGCTGCTTTCCCCAGTCTGTGTGTGTTCATGGTCAACAGGAAGCAGTCTGTCTACTGGCCCCAGGAGGCCTCAGAGTCTTGTTGCGCTGCCTCTCCCCAGTCTGTGTGTGTTCATGGTCAACAGGAAGTAGTCTGTCTACTGGCCCAGGAGGCCTCAGAGTCTTGTTGCGCTGCTTCTCCCCAGTCTGTGTGTGTTCATGGTCAACAGGAAGCAGTCTGTCTACTGGCCCAGGAGGCCTTCAGAGACCAGAGCTGCTCCCTCTGAACTGCTCCCTCTGAACTGCTCCCTCAGCAGCTCCCTGAGCTGCTCCCTCTGAGCTGTTCCCTCTGAACTGCTCCCTCTGAACTGCTCCCTCTGAACTGCTCCCTCTGAACTGCTCCCTCTGAACTGCTCCCTCTGAGCTGCTCCCTCTGAGCTGCTCCCTCTGAACTGCTCCCTCTGAGCTGCTCCTCTGAGCTGCTCCTCTGAGCTGCTCCTCTGAACTGCTCCCTCTGAGCTGCTCCTCTGAGCTGCTCCTCTGAACTGCTCCCTCTGAGCTGCTCCCTCTGAGCTGCTCCTCTGAGCTGCTCCCTCTGAACTGCTCCCTCTGAGCTCTCCCTCTGAACTGCTCCCTCTGAGCTGCTCCCTCTGAGCTGCTCCCTCTGAGCTTGCTCCCTCTGAACTGCTCCTCTGAGCTGCTCCTCTGAGCTGCTCCCTCTGAGCTGCTCCCTCTGAGCTGCTCCCTCTGAGCTGCTCCCTCTGACGCTGCTCCCTGAGCTATAGTAGAGGGACAGAATGCACAGGGCTCCGTGTGTCTGTGTGTGTCTGTGCGTCTCTGTGTGTGTCTGTGTGTGTTTTGTGTGCTGTGTGTGTGTGTGTGTGTGGTGTGTGTGTGTGTGTGTGTGTGTGTGTGTGTGTGTGTGTGTGTGGTGTGTGTGTGTGTGTGTGTGTGTGTGTGTGTGTGGTGTGTGTGTGTGTGGTGTGTGTGTGTGGTGTGTACACCATTGTGTGCCACAGCTCCGTGTCTCCAGAGAGAAGCCCCATCCTGAGAAGAGACATTAAGCAGCATTTCCAAACTCGGTCCTCGGAGCCCAAGGTGTGCACGTTTTGGATTTTGCTCCAGAACTACACAGCTGATTCAAATGATCAAAGTTGGATGATTAGTTGATTATTTGAATCAGCTGTGTACTACTGGGGAAAAAACTAACATGCAGCACTTGGTGTCCTGAGGACAGAGTTTAGGAAACCCTGTACTAAAGTCTCATAGCATGTCATAGCATGTCTGTGTCTCCTCTTACATTTACATTTACATTTAAGTCATTTAGCAGACGCTCTTATCCAGAGCGACTTACTCTTCTACCCTGATCTGTCTATTCTCCTCTTCTACCCTGATCTGTCTATTCTCCTCCTCTCTGCTGGAAAACTCTGTACCAGTGTTAATTAGAACATGTCTGCGAGAGAGAGAGAGAGAGAGAGAGAGAGAGAGAGAGAGAGAGAGAGAGAGAGAGAGAGAGAGAGAGAGAGAGAGAGAGACAGAGAGAGAGAGCAAGAGAAAAGAGAGAGAGAGACAGAGAGAGACAGAGAGACAGACAGAGAGACAGACAGAGAGACAGAGAGACAGAGAGACAGAGCGAGACAGAGAGGGGGGGGTGGTATACTGAGGGCTTGATCGTAAGTGTCACCAGAGATAGAAATAGATAGACATACAATGAACTATGACTCATAGAACTAATCAAAGAAATCTGAATGACAACACCAATCATGTTCCAGTAGATGAAATGGGGCTTTCAATAGACGTGTAATTAATTCTAGTGTTTACACAGTCACGGTGTGCAGAGACATGCTCTTGTCAAGGACCAAATCAAATAAACAAATATTTACAACTATAATTCATCCAGAGATAATATCCAAACATAATTCGTCATTAATATTGATGATAGTCAATCATCTCTGACCATCTTTAATCAAGGATCTAATTAAACACGTGTAATGTAAACATGTGTAATGTTAACTGGTTGATTAGACTGATTAGTGAAGTACATAAACATTGTTCTGCTCTTATCTCATCTCACTGGGTCATAAGGAGAAGTTACGCTAATGTTTGGCTAACTGTTGTAGTAACTTTCATGCTAACTGCTAATTTTGTTATGCAAAATGTTAAATGGATCCCCTGTTATGTCAACATTAAAGGGTTTAGAGTAAAGTAGAGCCCGGTCACAATTGCTTCAAAATGTTAATTTGTTATTGTGTCCATTTCAAGCCATTTGGATGTGAATCAGGCAGCTATTGACATAATGTTTGTTTGTAACAGCTGTGTCTGAATGAACCAGAAACAAGTTGACTCATCCATCAACACATGAAATGAAAAACAGGGTCTGTGTTTCTGCTGAACCATGGCATCATAAGACATGTTATACTCATCATCATCACAAGACACAGGCCGTCTCTGAACTGACCTGGCATCACAAGGTCTCACAAGGCCAACAACACACACACACACACACACACACACACACACACACACACACACACACCACACACACACACACACACACACACACACACACACACACCACACACACCACACACACCACCAGTCACCACACACACACACACATCACACACCAAACACACAACAATCACATGCACAACAAAGCCAGACCAAACCAAGTATTCCCCAGGGCTATATTTGGTCCTGCAGTTTCTTAATTCCACTTAATGTCTCTGCGTGTTCCACATGCAATTACTCTTTAGATCTGACGATCCATTCAGCCAGACAACACTACACACACGACACACACACACACCACATCACACACACACACACACACACACACACCACACAACACACACACACAACACACACACACCACACACACACACACACACACACACACACACACCACAACCACACACACACACACAACAGGAAAATAAGAGTGAATGGGCTGACCCACTGCAGTCAAGGCCCTTGTGTACTAAACTATTCTGCACTTATTATGACATTGAAATGCCTTAATTATTTTGGTAACTTTTGTGAATGCTAATGTTTAACTGTACGATATTGCTAATTGGTTTCATTTTCACTTTGTTTAATATTTCTAACTTCACTTTTGCTATGGCCATGTTAACATATGTTCCAAATGCCAATAAAGCCTTAATGATAATTGAAATTTAGAGCAAAGAGAGACAGAGCTGACAGAACAGAGAAGAGAAGAGTAGACTAAAAGAAGAGAGAGCGACACGATCAGAGAAAGAGAGAAACATCAGAAGACGAGAGAGAGACAGAGCAGTACAGAGCAACAGAGAGACGAGATGCACTCTATAACACGCAGAGAACAGAGCAGACATATGAACTTTAGAACACAAGAGCAGACAGATGACTCTATACACAGCAGAAGCACAGAGGAGACAGATGAACTTGTATAACACAGAGAGACAGAGCAGACAGATGACTTTATAAACACAGAGTAGCCAGATACTCTAATAACACAGAGAACACAGAGACAGATGCACTCTATAACACAGAGCATACCAGAAGCTAGACAGATGACCTTAATAACACATGAGCAGCAGCAGAGAGACAGATGACTTTATAACACAGAGAGAAGTCAATGCACTCTATAACACAGACGACGACAGGAGACAGATGACCTCTTAATAACACAGAGACAAGAGGAAGCATGCTATAGACACAGAGGAGACAGAGAGACAGATGACTCTAATAATCACCTAGGACAGAGCTACAACAGAGAAGACGAAACAATGCACTCTATAACACAGACACAGACAGATGACCTCTAATAACACAGAGGAGACAGTGACTCTATAACACAGAGTAGACAGAGACAGATCCCTAATAACACAGACAGAAGAGATAACAAGAGAGACAATGACTCTTACCAGAACTACTATATACCCAAGAGTGACATAAACAGAGAGACAGATTGACTCTATAACACAGAAGAGACAGAGAGACGAGACGCACTCTATATACACAGACAGACAGGATGACTCTATACAACAGAGAGACAGATGACTCTATAACACTGGAGAGACAGATGAACTCTATAGTACACTGAAAGACAATGACTCTATAACACAAGAAGACAGATGAGCATTAGACTCGACCGATGAATATAACACAGAGAGACAGAATGACTTCTATAACACAGCACAGCACAGTATGATCCCTAATACACGAGAAGACAGATAACCTCTAAAACACAGACAGGACAGCATGACCTCTATAACACAGAGAGACTACGATGACTCTTACAGAATAGAACATAACCAGACAACAGATGACTCTTAACACTGAGACGGACGACAGATGACTCTATAACACAGAGAGACAGAGATGACAGCATGACTTCTATAACAGCAGAGAACAGAGGACAGCATGACTCACAAGACAGACAGAGAGAAGACTGACTCTATAACACAGAGAAGCAGATGATCATATGACGAAAGAACAGACCATCTCTATACACAAACAGTACCAATAGAAAGACAGACAGATTGCTCTAATACAGGGACTAGTAACTCTATGACAAGCAGACAGATGACTCTATAACACAGAGAGACAGATACTCTATCAACCAAAGACATC
>NW_019948157.1:0-6022 GCF_002910315.2 Salvelinus sp. IW2-2015
GTTATTTCACTTTTGTATAATATCTACCTCACTGCTTTGGCAATGTTAACACATGTTTCCCATGCCAATAAAGCCCCTTGAATTGAAATTGAATGAATTGAGAGAGAGAGAGAGAGAGAAGAGAGAGAAGAAGAGAGGAGAAGAGAGAGAAGAAGGAGGACCAGAGAGGAGAGAGAAGAGAGAGAAGAGAAGGAGACCAGAGAGAGAGAAGAAAGAGACCAGAAGAGAGAGAGAGAGAAAACAGAGCCAAACAAGTGCAGTCAGATCACCAAGCCCTCTAGGACCCTGCTGCCGAGTCGACGACAAAGACCCGCTCCTCCCCCCCTCCCTCCCTCCCCTCCCTCCTTCCCCCCTCCCCCTGGCTAGGACCTGTCGCCACATCACACCACAGCTCATACCCACAGAAGCACAGAAGCGCAGGAAGCCAAGCCGGTCATTAACAACCCTGAGCATTAGACTACCTATAATTAGAACCTGGACCAGGAAGCACGACATTAAGGACCCAAACCTGAGCCAACTACACTATCTACAACCACTAGACCACTGTGTTAGATCCCCTACATTAAGACCAACTACACTATCTACAAACCATTAGACCCACTGTTAATCCCCTACATTAAGACCAACCTGAGCCAACTACACTATCTACAACACTAGACCACTGTGTTAGATCCCCTACATTAAGGCAACCTAGCAACTAACACTATCTACAACCATTAGACCACTGTGTTAGATCCCCTACATTAAGGCCAACCTGAGCCAACTACACTATCTACAACCACAGACCACGTGTTAGATCCCCTACATTAAGACCAACGTACACTATCTACAACCATAGACCACTGTGTTAGATCCCCTACATTAAGACCAACCTGAGGCAACTACACTATCTACAACCACTAGACCACTGTGTTAGATCCCCTTACATTAAGACCAACTAACACTATCTACAAACCATAGGACCACTGTGTTAGATCCCTACATTAAGAGCCAACTTACACTATTACAACCACTAGACCACTGTGTTAGATCCCCTACATTAAGACCAACCTGAGCCAACTACCCTATCTACAACCACTAGACCACTGTGTTAGATCCCCTAACATTAAGAGCCAACCTGAGCCAACTACACTATCTACAACCACTAGACCACTGTGTTAGTCCCCTACATTAAGACCAACCTGAGCCAAACTACACTATCTAAACCACTAGACCACTGTGTTAGATCCCCTACATTAAGACCAACCTGAGCCAACTACACTATCTACAACCACTAGACCACGTGTTTAGAGCCTACATTACGACCAACCTGAGCCACTACACATCTACAAACCATTAGACCACTGTGTTAGATCCCCTACATTAGACCAACCTGAGCCAACTACACTATCTACAACCACTAGACCACGTGTTAGGATCCCCTTACAAATTAAGGCCAACCTGAGCCAACTACACTATTCTACAAAGCCATTAGACCACTGTGTTAGATCCCCTACATTAAGACCAACCTGAGCCAACTACACTATCTACAACCACTAGACCACTGTGTTAGATCCCCTACATTAGGTCCTGACTGTTTATCAGTCTCTATCTGCCTGTTGTGCCAGCTGATTATGCAGGATATGAACATGTGAGCCCAGAAAGCAGTAGAAACAGATGTGAGGTAGATAGAAGTCATATGACTCCTCAGTGTGAAACGACCAGTCTCTCTGGTCTGGACCTCCTCCCAGCCAGGAGTCATGCAGGGTTGGCAGGTACACAGCGTGATGAAAACACGSCTCTGTTTTTAGAGTGAGGCCCTGTCCGTTTGACCGTAGCCCTCTACACAGACAGACCRGGGTCCTGTATGGAAGGCAGTGGTTCGCTATCAAACACTCCCCTCAAGTCAACTCACAGTCCCACGATACCCCGGCTTCATAAGACYAACTTGTGGGAAGGGAACTGCCAAATGTCAACATAGAATTGTCAGCGTAACGTAATATTACAAAAAACAACACKGAGATTCRGACT
Organism: Salvelinus sp. IW2-2015; assembly: GCF_002910315.2. Taxonomy (NCBI): domain Eukaryota; kingdom Metazoa; phylum Chordata; class Actinopteri; order Salmoniformes; family Salmonidae; genus Salvelinus; species Salvelinus sp. IW2-2015. The sequence continues at coordinate 2,011 of NW_019948157.1, forward strand.
TTCYTCAGTGGAAAGAAAAATAAACTGAAGATTGAATATCAAAAATAATYYGGAATAGTTTTTCTTGTAAATACAGATCTATAAAACGGAGATGTTTTCACCAGCAGATGGCTGCATTCAGTACAGAACTACGTCCTGACTACAGACACTAAGACAAATCTAACCGGGTGACAATCTCACACCGAGACTGGAGACGCAGCTGGATGTGACAGGCGGCCGAGTCGAAATTGAACGCTATTTTTGAGTGTAGCCAAGTGTGTTGGAGATATTTTTTTATTAGATCCCAATTAGCTGACTCTGTTCGAGGAACAAGGAAGGAAGGCGAAGCAGCTTCTCTTACTGGAGAGGGGGTATGGGGTTAGGTCCACACACTGAAAAGACAGATGGACAGCGAATGAGACCAGATGAGAGATAAGATGGACGAAACAGAGAGAGAAAGTAAGAAGTAGACAAGAACAGCGAGGAGAGACATCAAGAGCAACGTGACCGACAAGAGGACTACAATCTATTCGAAATAAGTAACTGAAAGATGCCAACACCGATTACATATTGTCAATCCAGAAACGACCACACACCATATCTAGAGCACTCGCTTTGGATATAAAGTATGATCTAGTTTTTTACAGTGTTTATCATCTTGCAACAACGTGGAGTGAAGAGAGAGAATGAGCACGTAGACGTAAGTAACATGTCAAGCTAGTATAAGACGGAGATTGTCTCGAGGATGGGTCGATAGTTGTGCCTTTAGATTGTAGAGAGAATGAAACAGAAAAACCAACAGAGATGAACTGATGAGACTCAGAGACTCGAGGCTCACGGAAGAACACCCGAAGAAGCACGCGTCGTGATATGATGGCGTCGGTTTGACAGAAGAAGCATGCCCGAGGGAGGCCAAGGATCTGCGATGAGTGGTCCTCGTAGAGAGGATATTTAGAGGAAAAGAGACTACGGACTTGTAGAGGAGAGACTACGAAGAGAGGATTAAGATCGTAGATGAGTTGAGAAGTGGATGAAGTGCTATTGAGAACAGGAACCAGCTGGAACCCATGAGGGGAGATCGATGTCTTCTGACCCCGATTCTACGCCCAAGGATAGAGACACGTTCAGGGTGGAGAGGAACCAGCTAGCATCAAGGTGTAAAACCTGAACTTCCCCTTTAATGCTAAAGTTGATGGCAGTGTTAAATGGACAAATCTAACAGTGGATACAGACTCTCCTGGTTGGCCCAGAGACTACGTTCAAGGAAGAAGACCAACTAACTAATGTTGGTCATTTTGGGTCGACTACCTTTAAGTTTTTTTTATCAATGACATTAGGCGTGCACCATATCCTGACTATTCCAGGGGTGCTCAGACGGAGGTCGATCAGAGAGAGTCAACTGTCCGATGTCAGCTGACGTTTGTGTTGTAATGGACGAGTGACTAGGAAGCTGTTTTTCTTTGTCTTAGGTCTTAGGCAGACGTAGTTCTGTGAGCGTGAGAGCGCAAGCCAGGGACTGCTGGTCACAGAACATCTCCGGTGAGTGTTATCATAGATGCAGTTATTTACAAGAAAAAAAGCTATTCCAATTAGTTTTGTAGTATTCGAATCTTCGTGATAGGATTGCTGTTCCACTGAAAGGAAAGTTCAAGATCTCCGTGTTGGATGTATGAAATTTACGTTGAACGCTTGGAACAAGTTCTATGTTGACAATTTGCAGAGTTCCCCTTCCGCAACAAAGAGATTGGGCTATTGGAAAAGCCGGGGGGGTAACGGTGGACTGTAGAGTTGACGTTGAGGAGGGAAGAAGAGAGAGAGAGAGAGAAGTATATTGGAATAGGACAAGACACTGCACGGTTTCCATAGCAAGAGCCCGAGACTGGAGGATCCCCGTGTTAGAGGTGAGGTGGAAAGGAGGCTCGAGTCAAATACGGGACAGAGGGACCTCGAACTCCTAAGAACAAGAGCCGTGTGGATTTGACATGACGACGACTGGTGTACCGATCGCCAACCGATGGACATAGACTTCCTGGCTGGGAGGAGGTCACAGACCAGGGAGGAAGACTGGGTCTACGTTTTCACACTGGGAAGGAGTCATGATGGAACTGCCTGGAAGATTGCATGAACGACGAGATGAGCAGAGCATTCAGATGTGATTTCCTAAGACTTGAGCGATTTGCGAGAGAGACGAGGAGCCGGAGAGAGAGGGCTTCACATGATTGCATGAAGAATCCATAGAGACAATGAGAAATCAAGCTAGGAGCGACAGAGACAAGACGAGGCAAATGAAGAGAGAACATAAAACCAGTGCAGGTAGCCCGAAGTAGAGAGAGAGAGAGAGAGAGAGAGAGAGAGAGAGAAGAGAGGAGAAGGAGAACCAGAGAGAGAGAGAGAGAGAGAAGGAGAGAGAGAGAGAAAGAGACCAGAGAGAGAGAGAGAAAACAGAGCCAAACAAGTGCAGTCAGATCACCAAGCCCTCTAGACCCTGCTGCCGAGTCGACGACAAGACCCCGGCTCCTCCTCCCTCCCTCCCTCCCTCCCTCCCTCCCTCCTTCCCCCCTCCCCCTGGGCTAGGGACCTGTCGCCACATCACACCACCAGCTCATACCACAGAAGCACAGAGCGCAGGAAGCCAAGCCGCGTCATAACAACCCTGAGGCATTAGGACTACTATATTCAGAACCTGGGACCCAGAAGCACAGACATTAAGACCAACCTGAGCCAACTACACCTATCTACAAACCATTAGACCACTGTGTTAGATCCCCTACATTAGGCCAACTACCCTATCTACAACCACTAGACCACTGTGTTAGATCCCCTACATTAAGACCAACCTGAGCCAACTACACTATCTACAACCACTTAGACCACTGTGTTAGATCCCCTACATTAAGACCAACCTGAGCCAACTACACTATCTACAACCACTAGACCACTGTGTTAGATCCCCTACATTAAGACCAACCTGAGCCAACTACACTATCTACAACCATAAACCACTGTGTTAGATCCCCTACATTAAGGCCAACTACACTATTCTACAACCACTAGACCACTGTGTTAGATCCCCTACATTAAGACCAAACTACACTATCTACAACCACTAGACCACTGTGTTAGATCCCCTACATTAAGACCAACCTGAGCCAACTACACTATCTACAACCACTAGACCACTGTGTTAGATCCCCTACATTAAGACCAACCTGAGCCAACTACACTATCTACAACCACTAGACCACTGTGTTAGATCCCCTACATTAGACCAACCTGAGCCAACTACACTATCTACAACCATAGACCACTGTGTTAGATCCCCTACATTAAGACCAACCTGAGCCAACTACACTATCTACAACCATTAGACCACTGTGTTAGATCCCCTACATTAAGACCAACCAGCCAACTACACTATCTACAACCCACTAGACCACTGTGTTAGAATACCCCTACATTAGGTCCTGACTGTTTATCAGTCTCTATCTGCCTGTTGTGCCAGCTGATTATGCAGGATATGAACATGTGAGCCCAGAAAGCAGTAGAAACAGATGTGAGGTAGATAGAAGTCATATGACTCCTCAGTGTGAAACGACCAGTCTCTCTGGTCTGGACCTCCTCCCAGCCAGGAGTCATGCAGGGTTGGCAGGTACACAGCGTGATGAAAACACGGCTCTGTTTTGAAGTGAGGCCCTGTCCGTTTGACCGTAGCCCTCTACACAGACAGACCGGGTCTGTATGGAAGGCAGTGGTTCGCTATCAAACACTCCCCTCAAGTCAACTCACAGTCCCACGATACCCCGGCTTCATAAGACTAACTTGTGGGAAGGGAACTGCCAAATGTCAACATAGAATTGTCAGCGTAACGTAATATTACAAAAAACAACACTGAGATTCGACTTTCTCTCAGTGGAAAGAAAAATAAACTGAAGATTGAATATCAAAAATAATCCGGAATAGTTTTTCTTGTAAATACAGATCTATAAAACGGAGATGTTTTCACCAGCAGATGGCTGCATTCAGTACAGAATAC
>NW_019948157.1:8855-12311 GCF_002910315.2 Salvelinus sp. IW2-2015
ACAAACGGAGACGTTTTCACCGCAGATGGCTGCATTCAGTACAGAACTACGTCCTGACTACAGACACTAAGACAAACGGAGACGTTTTCACCAGCAGGAGGCTGCATTCAGTACAGAACAGAACTACGTCCTGACTACAGACACTAAGACAAAGAAAACCACTTCCTAGTCAGTCAATTAACAAACTGTCAGCTGAATGGCCAGTTGACTCTCTCTGATCGACCTCCGTCTGGAAAACGCACCTGGAATAGTCAGGATATGGTGCACGCCTAATGTCATTGATAAAAAAAACTTAAAGGGATAGGTCACCAAAATGACAACATTAGTTAGATGGKTCCTTTCCTTGAACGTAGTCTCTGGGCCAACCAGGAGAGTCTGTSATCCACTGTTAGSATTTGTCCATTTAACCACTGCCRTCAACYTTAGCATTAAAGGGGAAGTTCAGGTTTTTACACCTTGATGCTAGCTGGTTCCTCACCCTGAAMGTAGTCTMTGGGCCAGGAGAAACTATCATMCATGGTTCAGTGGTCTGTCATCAGCCACTACAAACTTCAGTTAACTTTAGCCAAAGAGTTTCTAAACCCAGAGGAGCAACATCGCAAGACTTCCGGGCATGCTTGTGAAACAGACCAAACAGACCAGGTTTGGGGTTTCGAGAAGTCAATGAGAAGTTCATYTTGTGGTTTTGTTTCTCTAAATCTAAAGGCACAACCTAGACCGGAGACAATGTCTTAAATAGTTGAACATGTTATTACTCCAACGTTGTGAAAGTGACAAACTGACAAAAACAACTTTATATCAAAGGAGTGTCTAGATAGTGTGTGTGTGTGTGTGTTGGTATTGATATGTAGGCTGTGTGCATTTAGTATTTACTTTTAATTGATGTAGTTCTGTCCTTGAGCTGTTCTTGTCTATTAATGTTCTGCATTATGTCATGTGTCATGTTTTGTGTGGAACCCCAGGAAGAGAAGCTGCTGCTTTCTCAACAGCTAATGGGGATCGTAATAAAATACAACAACAAAAATAGCAGGAATTTGACGGCCTGCACAGGCCCAGTTCAGTGTGAGATGACCGTTAGACCCCGATGATGTGTTTCTACGCATGACCTTCGATAGCCAACGGTGCCATGACATTGTGAACGGGAATTTGTACTGGAGAAGCAGTTTCATCTTCATAATGTACCGTCTTTGCTTTAGCCATACTGAACTTCCCCTTTAATGACCAAAGCAACAACAACAATATGTATCTTACCAGACAGTGCTTTAGCCATACTGAACTTCCCCTTTAATGACCAAAGCACAACAAACAATAGGAGTGTATCTTACCAGACAGTGCTTTAGCCATACTGAACTTCCCCTTTAATGACCAAAGCAACAACAATAGGATTGTATCTTACCAGACAGTGCTTTAGTCATACTGAACTTCCCCTTTAATGACCAAAGCAACAACAATAGGATTGTATCTTACCAGACAGTGCTTGTGGCTCCACCCCAGTCAAGGCTCCAGCTCCAGCCCCGGTCCTCTCTGTAACCAGCTCATACTGGAACGAGGTGATCCTCTTACTGATGTCTCTGTGAGGTATGGCCTCTATGAACAGAGACCCCTCCTGGATGCTGAAGCAGGTCACCTTCCCCTGGGCCTGGTCCTGCTCCCTGAGCAGCAGGCGCAGCTTCCCGGCCCGGTCCAGGTAGATGTTAGCCCCGTGGGAGTCCCTAGAGGGCTTGATGCAGACGGAGAGACGGGCGGCTGCCGGGGACAGGGTGTTGGGCCGCAGGTTGACGATGACGGCCCCTGTAGGGTAGAGCCAGTCGAGGGAACCCTGGGAACAACGTAGGTAGACCTGCTCCACATCACGGGTGTGGCCCTCATGGGTTAGACCACTGGAAGGGAAGGGGGGGGTGGAGGTCAGTGGGGAAGTCAACAACACATCATACACAGAGACATGGTCACACTCCTAACAGGTGTGAAAGAATTATATATTTGGTCTGAAGAAAAACGTTTTTTTGGGGGGGTGAGAAATGCCAACCATGAACCACTGTCTGTGACTGCCAGTACAACAGTCTGAAAGGGTCTGTATGAATATAGAACAGAGCGTAAGATAATCAGTCGTTCTCCAGCCAAGGGCCGAGCAACAAAAACAATAGGCCTATAACTTGGCAAAAGAACAGAACATGTCATCTTTCTTCTGGTGARCTTTTCTGAAATCCAGAGCAGCTTCAAAGGGAAACTGCAGCTCTTCACGTGATCATGTCCTGCCTCCCGTCATACTCAACAGGTCGACTACAGACTGCAGCTCTTCACGTGATCATGTCCTGCCTCCCGTCATACTCAACAGGTCGACTACAGACTGCAGCTCTGTGCTTCAAATGGAACCCTATTCCCTATATAAGGCTCTGGTCTACAGTAGGGCACTATGTATGGAATAGGGGCCCAGGTCTAAAGTAGTGCACTATATAGGGAATAGGGGCCCAGATCAAAAGTAGTGCACTATATAGGGAATAGGGGCCCGGGTCAAAAGTAGTGGACTATATAGGGAATAGGGCCCTGGTCTAAAGTAGTGGACTATATAGGGAATAGGGGCCAGGGTCAAAAGTAGTGCACTATATAGGGAATAGGGCCCTGGTCAAAAGTAGTGGACTATATAGGGAATAGGGCCCTGGTCAAAAGTAGTGCACTATGTAGGGAATAGGGGTCCGGGTCTAAAGTAGTGCACTATGTAGGGAATAGGCTCAGTGTGTGTGGTGGTGGTGGTGGTGGTGGTTTAACATCCTTAGACAAAGTGTTAAGACTCTCTCGTCTCCGTGCGCTGCACACGGCCGGCAGCATGACCAGTCACGAGCCGCCCTGCCTCGACATGGCTCAACTGACCTCCGCCCCAACACACACGTCTTGTGGCACATTGTTCCGTCTGGGCTCAGCGCTCTGGCAACACACGACTGACTGGCTGGCAGGCTGCCTCAGGGTCGAGAGAGAGAGGAGAGGGGGGGAGTCTAGAGACAGAACTGGATGAATGGAGAGGAGAGGGACAGACTCACAGGCTACATCCCAAATTACACCCTAGTCCCTATATAGTGCKATAGGCCCTGGTCAAAGGTAGTACACTGTATAGGGAATAGGATGCCATTTGGGACACAGTAGAGTTGACTTAGACAACCAACGGCAGCAACAGTAACCAGGCTGCCAGGAGCCTCTGCTGAATGCAGGTCAATCAGCCAAACCTCCCCTTGCTGCCGGGACAAAAGGACTGGAAGAGACTTGTCCGGGCAGCACTCTGGACAGGACTGACCCCCTGGCGCCAGACAGACAGCACCGCCAAACCACTCACTATACATACACACAGTGAGTCAGTGTCTAAAATGAAACCCTATGCCCTATTTAGTGCACTAGTCATGACTAGGACCCATAACCCTATTCCCTATATAGTGCACTAGTCATGACCAGGACCCATAACCCTAT
>NW_019948157.1:16066-21812 GCF_002910315.2 Salvelinus sp. IW2-2015
TAGACGGGCGGTGGGTGCGGGCAGCGATCGGTTGAAGAGCATGCATTTAGTTTTACTTGCATTTAAGAGCAGTTGGAGGCCACGGAAGGAGAGTTGTATGCCATTGAAGCTCGTCTGGAGGTTAGTTAACACAGTGTCCAAAGAAGGGCCAGAAGTATTCAGAATGGTGTCGTCTGCGTAGAGGTGGATCAGAGAATCACCTGCAGCAAGAGCGACATCRTTGATRTATACAGAGAAAATAGTCGGCCCGAGAATTTAACCCTGTGGTACCCCCATAGAGACTGCCAGAGGTCCGGACAACAGGCCCCATGATTTGACACACTGAACTCTTTCTAAGAAGTAGTTGGTGAACCAGGCAAGGCAATCATTTGAGAAACCAAGGCTGTCGAGTCTGCCGATAAGAATACGGTGATTGACAGAGTCGAAAGCCTTGGCTAGGTCGATGAATACGGCTGCACAGTAATGTCTCTTATTGATGGCAGTTATGATATCGTTTAGGACCTTGTGCGTGGCTGAGGTGCACCCATGACCAGCTCAGAAACCAGATTGCATAGGGGAGAAGGTACGGTGGGATTCAAAATGGTCGGTGATCTGTTTGTTAACTTGGCTTTCGAAGACTTTAGAAAGGCAGGGTAGGATAGATATAGGTCTGTAACAGTTTGGGTCTAGGGTGTCTCCCCCTTTGAAGAGGGGGATGAACGCGGCAGGATTCCAATCTTTAGGGATCTCAGACGATACGAAAGAGAGGTTGAACAGGCTAGTAATAGGGGTTGCAACAATTTCAGCAGATAATTTTAGAAAGAGAGGGTCCAGATTGTCTACCCAGCTGATGTGTATGGGTCCAGATTTTGCAGCTCTTTCAGAACATCAGCTATCTGGATTTGGATGAAGGAGAAATGGGGGAGGCTTGGGCAAGTTGCTGTGGGGGGTGCAGTGCTGTTGACCGGGGTAKGGGTAGCCAGGTGGAAAGCATGGCCAGCCGTAGAAAAATGTTATTGAAATTCTCAATTATAGTGGATTTATCGGTGGTGACAGTGTTTCCTAGCCTCAGTGCAGTGGGCAGCTGGGAGGAGGTGCTCTTATTCTCCATGGACTTTACAGTGTCCCAGAACCTTTTGGAGCTTATGCTACAGGATGCAAATTTCTGTTTGAAAAAGCTAGCCTTTGCTTTCCTAACTGCCTGTGTATATTGGATGTATACAGGATGTTTTTGTGCTGGTCAAGGGCAGTCAGGTCTGGAGTGAACCAAGGGCTATATCTGTTCTTAGTTCAATTTTTTTTGAATGGGGSATGCTTTTTTAAGATGGTGAGGAAGGCACTTTAAAAGAATAACCAGTCATCCTCTACTGACAGAATGAGGTCAATATCCTCCCAGGATACCCGGGCCAGGTCGATTAGAAAGGCCTGATCGCTGAAGTGCTTTAGGGAGCGTTTGACAGTGATGAGGGGTGGTAGTTTGACCGCGGACCCATTATGGACGCAGGCAATGAGGCAGTAATCGCTGAGATCCTGGTTGAAGACAGCAGAAGTGTATTTAGAGGGCAGGTTGGTCAGGATGATATCTATGAGGGTGCCCGTGTTTACGGATTTAGGGTTTTACCTGGTAGGTTCCATGAAAAWTTTTGTGAGATTCAGGGCATCTAGTTTAGATTGTAGGACGGCCGGGGTGTTAAGCACATCCCAGTTTAGGTCACCTAACAGCACAAACTCTRRAGATAAATGGCGGGTGATTAATTCACATATGGTGTCCAGGGCGCAGCTGGGGTCTGAGCGGGGTCTATAACAARCGGCAMCAGTGAGAGACTTATTTCTGTAAAAGTGGATTTTAAAAAGTAGAAGCTCAAACTGTTTGGGCACAGACCTGGATGGCATGACAGAACTCTGCATGCTGTCTCTACAGTAGATTGCAACTCCACCCCTTTTGGCAGTTCTATCTTGGCGGAAAATGTTGTAGTTAGGAAATTCCAGAATTTTTGGTGGCCTTCCTAAGCAAGGATTCAGACACAGCTAGGACATCCGGGTTGGCGGAGTGTGCTCAAGCAGTAAAGGAGGAGGCTTCTGATGTTAACATGCATGAAACCAAGGCTTTTACGGTTACAGAAGTCAACAAATGATAGCGCCTGGGGAATAGGTGTATTACTGGGGGGCTACAGGGCCTGGGTTAACCTCTACATCACCAGAAGAACAGAGGAGGAGTGGGATAAGGGTCCAGCTAAAGGCTATAAGAACTGGTCGTCTAGTGCGTTCGGAACAGAGAATAAAAGGAGCAGATTTCTGGGCGTGGTAGAATAGATTCAAGGCATAATGTACAGACACGGGTATGGTAGGATGTGAGTACAGTGGAGGTAAACCTAGGCGTTGAGTGACGATGAGAGAGGTTTMGTCTCTGGAGGCATCAGTTAAGCTAGGTGTGGTCTCCGCATGTGTRTGGRGTGGGACRAAAGAGCTATCTAAGGCATTTTGAGGGGGACTGAGGGCTCTACAGTGAAATAAAACAATAAGAACTAGCCAAGACAGCAGTAGACAAGGCATATTGACATTAGAGAGAGGCATAAAGCAATCACAGGTGTTGATCAGGAGAGCTAAGACAACAACGGGTAAATGTGGAGAATGGGCAGAGCTGGTCAGTTAGGTACGTACAGGACCTGAGTTCCAGGCTGGGGCCGACAGGTAAACAAAATGAGGTAGTCTGTAATAGATGATTTAACCCACTAGATTGTCTGTAATAGATGATTTAACCCACTAGATTGTCTGTAATAGATGATTTAACCCACTAGATTGTTCTCTACAGTAGATTGCAACTCCACCCTTTTGGCAGTTCTATCTTGGCGGAAAATGTTGTAGTTAGGAAATTCCAGAATTTTGGTGGCCTTCCTAAGCAAGGATTCAGACACAGCTAGGACATCCGGGTTGGCGGAGTGTGCTCAAGCAGTAAAGGAGGAGGCTTCTGATGTTAACATGCATGAAACCAAGGCTTTTACGGTTACAGAAGTCAACAAATGATAGCGCCTGGGAATAGGTGTATTACTGGGGGCTACAGGGCCTGGGAACCCTACATCACCAGAAGAACAGAGGAGGAGTGGGATAAGGGTCCAGCTAAAGGCTATAAGAATGGTCTTAGTGCGTTCGGAACAGAGAATAAAAGGAGCAGATTTTGGGCGTGGTAGAATAGATTCAAGGCATAATGTACAGACACGGGTATGGTAGGATGTGAGTACAGTGGAGGTAAACCTAGGCGTTGAGTGACGATGAGAGAGGTTTCGTCTCTGGAGCATCAGTTAAGCTAGGTTGGTCTCCGCATGTGTGTGAGTGGGACGAAAGAGCTATCTAAGGCATTTTAGGGGGGACTGAGGCTCTACAGTGAAATAAAACAATAAGAACTAGCCAAGACAGCAGTAGACAAGGCATATTGACATTAGAGAGAGGCATAAAGCAATCACAGGTGTTGATCAGGAGAGCTAAGACAACAACGGGTAAATGTGGAGAATGGCAGAGCTGGTCAGTTAGGTACGTACAGGACCTGAGTTCCAGGCTGGGGCCGACGGTAAACAAATGAGGTAGTCTGTAATAGATGATTTAACCACTAGATTGTCTGTAATAGATGATTAACCCACTAGATTGTCTGTAAAGATGATTTAACCCACTAGATTGTCTGTAATAGATGATTTAACCCACTAGATTGTCTGTAATAGATGATTTAACCCACTAGATTGTCTGTAATAGATGATTTAACCCTCTAGATTGTCTGTAATAGATGAGTTTAACCCTAGATTGTCTGTAATAGATGATTTAACCCACTAGATTGTCTGTAATAGATGATTTAACCCACTAGATTGTCTGTGTAAATGATGATTTAACCCACTAGATTGTCTGTAATAGATGATACACCTCTAGATTGTCTGTAATAGATGATTTAACCCACTAGATTGTCTGTAATAGATGATTTAACCCACTAGATTGTCTGTAATAGATGATTTAACCCTCAGATTGTCTTAATAATGATTTAACCTCTAATTGTCTGTAATAGATGATTTAACCCTCTAGATTGTCTGAATAGATGATTTAACCCTCTAGATTGTCTGTAATAGATGATTTATGATGACAATGTTTACCTCAGCATCAGCATTTATTTGTATTTATTATTTAACTAGGCAAGTCAGTTAAGAACAAATGCTTATTGCATGACGGCCTATCACCAGCAGTAATTTAATACCTACATTGAGGATAATGTCATGTGTTTCATGTGTTGCTGCCATCTATGTTGTTGTCTTAGTCTCTCTTTATGTACTGTTGAGGTGTGTCGCTTGTCGTGATGTGTGTTTGGTCCTATATTCTTATTTTATTTATTTTATTTTTAATCCCAGCCCCCGCAGGAGACCTTTTGCCTTCTGGGAGGCCGTCATTGTAAATAAGAATTTGTTCTTAACTGATTTGCCTAGTTAAATAAAGGTTAAATAAAATAAGTAAAATATTAGAGGCATTAACAAAGTGTCAAACTTCACGAGGTGCCCAAGTCAAGTACTAAAGCCTCTTACTATGTCGCTATTTAAGCCTTGTTGTTGCTTCTAGAAAGAGTGACTAGAATTTTATAACAAGTGGAGGGAAGTAAAACCGAAAGGGAAAAGTTGCCTTGTGTGCTCAGTTGAGATTTAGAAATGTATACAAGGTAGCCTGTTATAGACGTCGTGAGGAGCGACCTCAAACTGTACTTTTACTGATGCAGGGTAGCTAGGCTATCACTGTGTTTATTCATGAAACAATGTATATACATTTCCATTAAACGTGATCCTAAAAGTGTTCCTATTAGAACGCTTCGGGTTGAAAAAAAAGGTACATTTCAGTTGAATATGAATGCTTTAAAATATAATTAGATTTTGTTTTAAAGTAATACTCTCAAAATCACTAATCATGTTGTGAACATGAAATAAAGAGAAATAAATCTCCGCGCTTGGAGTCCGTGACAGAAGTAGCATTCCACAGACCTGACTCAAGGTGATCACTCAGTAAGAGGAAACATTTGTTTAATTCACCTCTCAGGAGAGAATGGATAACTCCTTCTCCATTTAGTTTATTACATTATAACAATCTCTCACCAGTCGGCCTTGGATAAAAACACGGACGCATTCACCGTCCTGTAACTTTAAGTTCCACAAAACGAAGCATTCAAATCTAAACGGTAGCCTACAAATAGTTCGTCTGCACAGCTCCTTTTCAATTCGGCCATATACAAGCCGTTCATGAAATAATGAAAGTTATAAAGAAGAACTCTCACCTGCCCTTCCAACTACACTGGTCGCTGGAGTATTGAGAGAACGCTATCCGACACAGCAAGAGAACCGATAACAAGTATGCTAAAATCGTGTCAGCATGTTTAATCCCACCGCTGTTGCTCCGAGCGAACACTTTCCTTCTTCTCAACTAAACAACACAAATCCACCCGCGTAACTCCAACGACATAACGTCCCCATCGGTTCTGGTCGCCTGTTGAAATGTCTTCGAATGTTGTTTTCTTCCCGTAAAAGCCAGTAGAACCGTGAAAAAAAGCGTTACTCACCTAGAACCATCCACCATATCGTAACCTACAACGGACAGCGGCTGCTTGAATTCCTCTACTGGAAGTTCAGTGAGTGAATTTCTCTGAGGTCTTCACACGTCACTCCCCTTCGCCAAGCAGATCCGCACGCCTGCGCAATGCCTTCTCGGCTAGATCTTGGAAGTAATGTTTCTACATTTACAAAATCTCACC
>NW_019948157.1:21837-25017 GCF_002910315.2 Salvelinus sp. IW2-2015
CGTAAAAATAGATGATTTAACCCCTAGATTGTCTGTAATAGATGATTTAACCCTCTAGATTGTCTGTAATAGATGATTTAACCACTAGATTGTCTGTAATAGATGAGTTAACCCACTAGATTGTCTGTAATAGATGATTTTACCCACTAGATTGTCTGTAATAGATGATTTAACCCTCTAGATTGTCTGTAATAGATGATTTAACCCACTAGATTGTCTGTAATAGATGATTTAACCCACTAGATGTCTGTAATAGATGATTTAACCCTCTAGATTGTCTGTAATAGATGATTTAACCCTCTAGATTGTCTGTAATAGATGATTTAACCCTCTAGATTGTCTGTAATAGATGATTTAACCCTCTAGATGTCTGTAATAGATATTTATGATGACAATGTTTTACCTCTATAGCATCAGTATTATATTGATTTATTTATATTAGTTACTAGCAATCTTATAAGAAATGTTTACTGTCAATGACGACCCAGCATAATTTAATACCTACATTGAGCATAATTCTGTGTGTCATGTGTTGCTGCGCATGTTGTATTCTTAGTCTCTTCTTATTGATCTGTTGAGTGTCTGCTTGTCGTGATGTGTTGATTGTTCGTTATTCGTTTGTTTCTTATTTATTTTTATTTTTAATCCCAGCCCCCGCAGGAGACCTTTTCCTTCTGGGAGCCGTCATTGTAATAAGAATTTGTTCTTAACTGATTTGCCTAGTTATAAAGGTTTAATAAAAATAAGTAAAATATTAGAGGCATTAACAAAGTGTCAAACTTCACGAGGTGCCCAAGTCAAGTACTAAAGCCTCTTACTATGTCGCTATTTAAGCCTTGTGTTTTCTTCTAGAAGAGTAGTAGATAGAATTTATAACAAGTGGAGGAAGTAAAAACCGAAAGGGAAAATTGCCTTGTGTGCTCAGTTGAGATTTAGAAATGTATACAAGGTAGCCTGTTATAGACGTCGTGAGGAGCGACTCAACTGTACTTTTACTGTAGCGATGAGCTAGCTAGCTAGCTATCACTGTGTTTATTCATGAAACAATGTATATACATTCCTTAAACGTGATCCTAAAAGTGTCCTATTAGAACGCTTCGGGTTGAAAAAAAAGGTACTTTCAGTTGAATATGAATGCTTTAAAATATAATTAATTTTGTTTTAAAGTAATACTCTCAAAATCACTAATCTGTTGTGAACATGAAATAAAGAGAATAAATCTCCGCTTGGAGTCCGTGACAGAAGTAGCATTCCACAGACCTGACTCAAGGTGATCACTCAGTAGAGGGAACATTTGTTTAATTCACCTCTCAGGAGAGAATGGATAACCCTTCTCCATTTAGTTTATTACATTATAACAATCTCTTCACCAGTCGGCCTTGGATAAAAACACGGACGCATTCACCGTCCTGTAACTTTAAGTTCCACAAAACGAAGCATTCAAATCTAAACGGTAGCCTACAAATAGTTCGTCTGCACAGCTCCTTTCAATTCGGCCATTATGAACAAGCCGTTCATGAAATAATGAAATTATAAAGAAGAACTCTCACCTGCCCTTCCAACTAACTGGTCGCTGGAGTATTGAGAGAACGCTATCCGAACAGCAAGAGAACCGATAACAAGTATGCTAAAATCGGTGTCAGCATGTTTAATCCCACCGCTGTTGCTCCGAGCGCAACACTTTCCTTCTTCTCAACTAAAACAACCAAATCCACCCGCGTAACTCCAACGACATAACGTCCCCATCGGTTCTGGTCGCCTGTTGAAATGTCTTCGAATGTTTGTTTTCTTCCCGTAAAAGCCAGTAGAATAGAGGCTAGTATCTACTTACTAGGAATTGATAAATGATACATTACAAAGTATACAGTCGAAATAACCCACCGGTTGGGTAAATTGACTGAGTAATCTGTGGCCCATTATCTCAAACTTTTCCTTTCCAAAAGTGCCCCTCATCTTTCCAATTCCACTTTATTATTTGTTGTCAGTCATTCGTTATGATGACATATGTGGGTACGACCATATTGTTCTGTTACATGTGATGGGCTGTCATAAATATAGTCCTCTGGGAAGTTTTTCTTTTGAAACAAGATATACGTGTGTTTTTCCACTGAACCACACACGCACGCACGCACACGCGCGCACACACACACACACACACACACACACACACACACACACACACACACACACACACACACACGATCATATATTTTTTTTAATCTGAAACCGGTTAGACAGGAAACTAGAGCTATTTGAGACAGGTACTTTTAATCTCTGATTTCTTTGGACATGTGGTTGTGTGTGTGTGTGTGTGTGTGTGTGTGTGTGGTTGTGTGTGTTTGTGTGTGTGTGTGTGTATGTGTGTGTTTGTGTGTGTGTGTCCTCTATATTAATACAGTGTTTGTATTGGTCTTGCTACATTGTTGCAGCATGTTGTCAGGGCATACTGACTAGACCCTGGCTGTTGTAATGTAACCATGATGCGTGTTGGGACACGCTGTCTGGGAGTCAACCCCACAACACTGACACCTGCCTCCACAGCAACACTGACACCTGCCTCCACAGCCACACTGACACCTGCCTCCACAGCCACAATGACACCTGTCTCCACAGCCACACTGACACCTGCCTCCACAGCCACACTGACACCTGCCTCCACAGCGACAGGTGTCAGTGTGGCTGTGGAGCAGGTGTCAGTGTGGCTTGTGGAGGCAGGTGTCAGTGTGGCTGTGGAGACAGGTTCAGGTGTGGCTGTGGCGCAGGTAGTGTGGCTGTTGGAGGCAGGTGTCAGTGTGGCTGTGGAGACAGGTGTCCAGTGTGGCTGTGGAGACAGGTGTCAGTGTGGCTGTGGAGACGGGTCAGTGTGGCTGTGGAGACAGGTGTCAGTGTGGCTGTGGAGACAGGTGTCAGTGTGGCTGTGGAGGCAGGTGTCATGTGGCTGTGGAGGCAGGTGTAGTGTGGCTGTGGAGACAGGTGTCAGTGTGGCTGTGGAGACGGTGTCAGTGTGGCTGTGGAGACAGGGTCAGTGTGGCTGTGGAGCCAGGTGTCGGTGGCTGGGGAGACAGGTGTCAGTGTGGCTGTGAGGCAGGTGTCAGTGTGGCTGTGGAGACAGGTGTCATGTGGAGGCAGGTGTCAGTGTGGCTGTGGAGGCAGGTGTCTGTGGAGGCAGGTGTCAGTGTG
>NW_019948157.1:25042-31055 GCF_002910315.2 Salvelinus sp. IW2-2015
ATGGCAGGTGTCTGTGAACAGGTGTCAGTGTGGCTGTGGAGCAGGTATTCCTGAACGTGTCTGTGGAGGCAGGTGTCAGTGTGGCTGTGGGAGGCAGGTGTTCAGTGTGGGCTGTGGAGACAGGTGTCAGTGTGGCTTGGAGCAGGGTTCAGTGTGGCTGTGGAACAGTGTCAGTGTGGCTGTGGAGACAGGTGTCAGTGTGGCTGTGGAGGACGTGTCAGTGTGGCTGTGGAGGCAGGTGTCAGTGTGGCTGTTGGAGACAGTGTCAGTGTGGCTGTGAGGCAGGTGTTCAGTGTGGCTGTGGGACAGGTCAGGTGGTGGGGAGCAGGTGTCAGTGTGGCTGTGGAGACAGGTGTCAGTGTGGCTTGGAGGACAGGTGTCAGTGTGGCTGTGGAGACAGGTGTCAGTGGTGGCTGTGAGACAGGTGTCAGTGTAGGGCTGTGGAGACAGGTTCCAGTGTGTCTGTGGAGACAGGTGTCAGTGTGGCTGTGGAGACAGGTGTCAGTTGGCTGTGAGGCAGGTGTCAGTGTGGCTGTGGAGACAGGTGTCAGTGTGGCTGTGGAGACAGGTGTCAGTGCGTGGCTGTGGAGACAGGTGTCAGTGTGGCTGTGAGGAGGAGTGTCAGTGTGCTGTGGAGACAGGTGTCAGGTGGTGTGGCTGTGGAGCAGGTGTCAGTGTGGCTGTGGAGGCATTGCAGTTCGTTCATTTTGGTTGCAGATTTTAAAGCAACTTCGTTTAGTAAAGCTTCTCCGTCTAACAGATAGTCTCAGCTGTATCTTTTCTTTGTTTTTTTTTAATAAGTGTGGAGACATAGTGTCGGTGTCAGTGTGGCCTGTGTTCTTTTTTTGGCTGGTCTACAGATTCTTTTTTAGGTTGTGGTCGTACTTTTGTCCTCATGTGAGTTGGCCACTGTGTGAGACATGGAAGTAGGTCTGTATTTGCTGGTGTCCAGTGAGTGGCCTTCTGTTTGTGGAGTGACTTTTCGCGTGGTATGTGTGTCGCTGTGCGTGTAGGCAGCTATGGAGTTATGTCAATCAGTGTGCCTGTGGAGTTTGTTGGATGTGGCAGGGTGGTCTAGTAGTGGCCTGTTGGAGAACAGCTGTCCTGGTGTGTGAGGCAAGGTGTTCAGTGTGGTATCTGTGGAGGTCAGGTCTTGAGAGCAGTGTAGGCAATAGCACAGATTGTGGGCTTTGAGTCTTTGGAGGCCAGGTGTGCCAGTGTGTGTGGTGGGAAGGCTAGTGGCAGTGAGGTGTCCAGTGTATATGGCCTGGGAGGCAGCCAGGTTTGTCAGTTGTGGTGGTGTTGATTGCAGAGAGATAGGAAACATACTGTGCTTTCTCATGCAACAAAACTGTGCCAATATTTAACTTTTATCTGGTCATATGTGTTACTGATCATATGTGTTATTAAGCTATTCGATAACAGATAAGAGCCGACCAAATCAAACACAATATAGGAATACATTGTCAAACATATATGGCATTGTCAATCACATGCGGGTCAACTTAAAAACCTGAAAAACAACACTTGTTCACATTATCACAAACAGGAGATACCAGTATGTTTTCAATTGCAGGCTAGGCTATAGGTGTTTACTCCCTTGCAATACAAATTATGCAAACTAGATTGCTGTAACTTAGATCAGCAGAGTACGGGAATTCCTTGGCCGTCCTGCAAAGTGTAAGAAAAATGGCTGTTGAAAACCACCCGGAACCATATGACCTATGTCCTGCCATACCCCAGTCCCAGTCGTACTATAAGAGCCTGCGTTAGCTAAGAGATGTGGAGGGATAGCGCAGACGTATGTCCAGTCCAAGGAGAAACCAGGTGGCTGGTGCTACCAGTGAATGAATTGTTAAGAACAATGATTGTAAAATTGGCGCTTGGCATATTGAATTGAAGGACCATTTGACACTGATGGAGAAAGTGAATAATTTAGAGGAATGATGGCGCATGATAGGAATCAGCCCTTTGCAAGTGGAGAGAAAAGAATTTACAGGATCTTGCTAACCAAAGAGTATATTGTTGTTGTTAGCGGTCACGTCTCTTAGCTATCATCCCAAGAACTAACAAGAAGGAATGAGAGACAGTAGCACAGCGTTGAACCGGCGAAAGTAGGTTTAATGGCCTCGAAAGTACAGGCTACCTACGAGAGGTTTGGAAGGGCTGCCCAAAAATCTACATAAAAGCATGCTGGGTAATAGTCAAATCAAATAACTTGTTGGAACTCAGAGAGACGTTGATTTGTTGTGGTACCATTCAGTCAAACCGGATTCTGTACCTCTTTCATGCTCAGGATCCCCCGCGCAACCTCCAAGAACTAGTGGCCTAGGTCAAACAGCTATCTGACCTACGGCTACTCCTCGCGCGCCTATACGGTCCTTTCCCAAGTGTAGCCTCCGAGCACATTGGATAAGCTAGTGGGTCGCTACAACATTATGAGTACTGTGACAGTCCAGCGTCTCTGACATTCTTCCCACGTCATCGGCTGGAGCCACAACCCAAACCAAACACTTTTGCTGGTCAAACTTTCGTATGTCCACTGTTTATGCACTCGTAACGGGATTCCAACACCACTTACCACCACCACTGCCTCGGCTGTGTCCCGTGTCCAGGTGCGGAGATTCTAGGCAAGAAATGATGGGAAAAGCGCAACGAAAAACAGTGCGTGCTAACTTCGTAACCTGACTTTTCAGTTTGAGCTATCTGTTTGTTTATTTTCTTTCAGTTCCTTGATGGGATCTTTGAAGCTCCTTGTCATGGGTCTGATTCGCGGAAGCCTACAGAAGGCAGCCCCTCTTCACCAAAAACACCTGTCCCTTTCTTGCCATCCATAAAACTACCACACTTGTTGAGTCCTGGGCCCTGTCCAAAAGCCACTGCCATGTCTGATTATTTGTTTGCTTGGCTCCACCTCTGACATGCCTGGAAAGGGCAAGGAAAGGAAATGGGTGACTCCTATGCAACCTCTGCTCTCTCCCTCCCTCCTGTTTGTTCCCCCAGAGCTAGGCCTGCTGGGCTGAGAAGCTAGCAGCCGAGGGTTTTTTACTCCCTCCGCCGATGCCGAGCTTGTAAGGGAAGCACAGCCCATCTGGTTTTAATAAATCCCCATGCAGGGTGGCCAAAGGCTGAGGCTGAGCTCTGAGCGCTGAGCGGCTGAGCAACTGGAATTGTTCCTGCTGACCTGTTTGGCAGTGATGTAAAGTATAGTTTAAGGAATAAAACTACTTTTAGGCATAAACTACTTTAAGTAGCTTTTTGGGTATCTGTAACTTTACTGTACGGTATTGAGATTTTGACAACTTCTACGTGTTTACTTTGTACTTGAGACATTCCTGGATCACCGCAAAAGTTAACTCTGTGTACATTCGCAATGCTTAGCAGGAGCAGGAAAATGGTCCAATTCATGCACTTAAATAAGAGAAAATCCCTGGTCATCCATAATTTGTTAAAATATGTTCTTGGAGTGTTGAAGTGTGGTCTTGGCTATCCGTATATTTAAAACCAAACAAGAAAATGGTGCCAATCTGGTGTGTGGTGTCTTTCAAATATAAAGGAATTTGAAATTATTTGTAACAGATTATTTTTACTTTTGCATTACTTAGGGATATTTTAAAACCAAAATACTTTAAAACATTTACTTCAAGTAGATAATGTGGTATCGTTTACTAGGTGAAGGCCATCAGACTCAAGCTATGGGGTTTGGGTAACTTTGTTCTCATCCACTGCTGTTATGGGACGTGATTGCCCGACCCGCCAATGCAGTCATTTCTTTTGGTTTTTTTTTTCCTGAAAACCAACAGGGGATAGAAGAATGTGAGAGTGTGGAGGTCCCTAAACACTTTTGTTCGATTTCGAGGGAACAATCGATCTAGTGCTCGAGGACACAAAGCCAAAGACCCCTTGAACCCCTTTTTTTGGCTGTTGGGTTCCCATGGAAAGAGTATGGGTGTAATTAGTAGGTGGTGTATTGTAACTGATACATTCTTACCAATGGTGTGGCAGTGCTATCACTGTGTCTGCCAGTTGCGGCCTAGCCAAAAGTTTGGAGAAAATTAATATTGTTTTTTCACAGCTGATCAAGGCCAGATAATGCAGGGCTGAAAGGAAAACATTTGGCAAACCAATTTTTCCTAATTAAGGGTTGTGGCATAGAGTAGTTCAACATGTCATTGTTATTTGTTATTTGCGAGTGTGTTGGGTATAGCTAGGAGAGTCAAGGATAGTGTGATGAGAGAGTGTGAGAGAGAGCGGAATGATCTAGTCCTTTAAATTACTGGTAAGAACATATTTCTCAACTAACCAGCCTCCAGACTTAACTAAGCTTCCCTATCTTTTCAGTCAAATATCTTGAAACAATCATGGGAATGTTTGCTGCTCCAATGATACTTCTCTGAATGTGAATGGTGTTTGTGTGGGACCTTTGTGGTGGGAAAAGTAGATCCAAATGGTTGAGCTTCATGTGTGTTCATTGGATAACAACTTTACATCAAACTGTGAAAATTGTTATGTTTTGCTACTGTTGTCAATGGATATCTGACTGAAAAGATAAGGGATCTTAGTTAAGTCTGGAGGCCTGTTAGTTGAGAAATATGTTCGTAGTGAGTGTCCGTGATATAATTAAATGGGGAGAACAGGTGTACCCAGTAGTGTGGACCATGTGTTGATCCTATGTGACACATCGGAATTTTGCACTACTATACACAAATTAGCACACAATTATCCTGAGCCTTAATAGCAGAATGAAACTAATGACCACTGAACTGATTTAAACAATGACATGTGAACTACTCTATGCCACAGCCACACTGACACCTGTCTCCACAGCCACCTGTCTCCACAGCCACACTGACACCTGTCTCCACAGCCACACTGACACCTGCCTCCACAGCCACACTGACACCTGTATAGCTTTAACAACTGTTATGAATGTGTGAAACCGAGGTTAGAAAGAGTGAGCGACTGACATGTACAGTTGAAGTCGGACGTTTACRTACACTTAGGTTGGAGTCATGCATGACACAAGTAATTTTTCCAACAATTGTTTACAAACAGATTATTTCACTTATAATTCGCTGTATCACAATTCCAGTGGRTCAGAAGTTTACATACACTAAGTTGACTGTGCCTTTAAACAGCTTGGAAAATTCCAGAAAATTATGTCATGGCTTTAGTAGCTTCTGATAGGCTAATTGACATCATTTGAGTCAATTGGAGGTGTACCTGTGGATGTATTTCAAGGCCTACCATAAAACTCAGTTCCTCTTTGCTTGACATCATGGGAAAGTCAAACGAAATCAGCCAATACCTCAGAAAAACAATTGTAGACCTCCACAAGACTGGTTCATCCTTGGGAGCAATTTCCAAACGCCTGAAGGTACTACGTTCATTTGTACAAACAATAGTACGCAAGTATAAACACCACACAGCCGTCATACCGCTCAGGAAGGAGACACGTTCTGTCTCCTAGAGATGAACGTACCTTGGTGCGAAAAGTGAAAATCAATCCCAGAACAACAGCAAAAGACCTTGTGAAGATGCTGGAGGAAACAGGTACAAAATTATCTATATCCACAGTAAAAGGAGTCCTATATCGACATAACCTGAAAAGCCGCTCAGCAAGGAAGAAGCCACTACTCCAAAACCGCCATAAAAAAGGCAGACTACGGTTTGCAACTGCACATGGGGACAAAGATTGTACTTTTTTGAGAAATGTCCTCTGGTCTGATGAAACAAAAATATAACTGTTTGGCCATAATGACCATTGTTATGTTTGGAGGAAAAAGGGGGAGGCTTGCAAGCCGAAGAACACCATCCCAACTGTGAAGCACGGGGGTAGAAGCATCATGTTGTGGGGGTGCTTTGCTACAGGAGGGACTGGTACACTTCACAAATAGATGGCATCACGAGGCAGGAAAATGATGTGGATATATTGAAGCAACATCTCAAGACATCAGTCAGGAAGTTAAAGCTTGGTCGCAAATGGGTCTTCCAAATGGACAATGACCCCAAG
>NW_019948157.1:31805-33431 GCF_002910315.2 Salvelinus sp. IW2-2015
GACCTAAGACAGGGAAATTTGACTAGGATTAAATGTCAGGAATTGTGAAAAACTGAGTTTAAATGTCCTTAGCTAAGGTGTATGTAAACTTCCGACTTCAACTGTATATGTGAACGACTTGGCGAGGGCACTAGAACAGTCTGCAGCACCCGGCCTCACCCTACTACCATCTGAAGTCAAATGTCTACTGTTTGCAGATGATCTTGTGCTTCTGTCCCCAACCAAGGAACCAAGGAGRGCCTACAGCAGCACCTAGATCTTCGGCACAGATTCTGTCAGACCTGGACCCTGACGGTTAATCTTAGTACAGACAAAAATAATGGTGTTCCAAAAAAGTTCCAGTTGCCAGGACCACAAATACAAATTCCATCTAGACAAAGTTGCCCTAGAACACATGGAAAACTATACAAACCTCAGCCTAAACATCAGCGCCACAGGTAACTTCTACAAAGCTGTGAACGAGCTGAGAGACAAGGCAAGAAGGGTCTTCTACGCCAACAAAGGGAACATAAAATTAGACATACCAATTAGGATCTGGCTAAAAACACTTGAATCAGTTATAGAACCCATTGCCCTTTATGGTTGTGAGGTCTGGGGTCCGCTCCCCAACCAAGAATTCACAAAATGGGACAAACACTAAATTGAGACTCTGCATATTGAATTCTGCAAAAATGTCCCCTGTGTACAATGTAAAACACCAAATAATGCATGCAGAGCAGAATTAGGCCGATACCCGCTAATGAACAAAATCCAGAAAAGAGCTGTTCAATTCTACAACAACCTAATAGGAAGCGATTCCCAAAACTTCCTTAATAAAGCCATCACCTACCGAGAGATTAACCTGGAGAAGAGCCCCCTAAGCAAGCTGGTCCTGGGGCTCAGTTCACAAACACACACAGACCCGATACAGCCCCAGGACAGCAGCATAATTAGACCCAACCAAATCATGAGAAAACAAAAAGATAATTACTTGACACATCGAAAATAATTAACAAAAGAACTGAGCAAACTGGAATGTTATTTGGCCCTAAACAGAGAGTACACAGTGAGAAAATACCTGACCACTGTGACTGACCCAAACTTAAGGAAAGCTTTGACTATATACAGACTCAGTGAGCATAGACTTGCTATTGAGAAAGGCCGCCGTAGGCAGACCTGGCTCTCAAGAGAAGACAGGCTATGTGCACACTGCCCACAAAATGAGGTGGAAACTGAGCTGTACTTCCTAACCTCCTGCCAAGTGTATGACCATATTAGAGACACATATTTCCCTCAGATTACACATACCCACAAAAAATTCAAAAACAAACACAATTTTGATAAATTCCCATATGTATTGGGTGAAATACCACAGTGTGCCATCACAGCAGMAATATTTGTGAGCTGTTGACACAAGAAACCAGTGAAGAACAAACACCATTGTAAATACAACCCATATTTATGTTGATTTATTTTCCCTTTTGTACTTTAACTATTTGCACATCATTACAACACTGTATAAAGACATAATATTACATTCACAATGTCTTTATTCTTTTGGAACTTCTSTGAGTGTAATGTTTCCTGTTCATTTTGATTGTGTATTTCACTTTTGTTTGTTATCTATTTCACTTGCTTTGGCAATGT
>NW_019948158.1:0-12196 GCF_002910315.2 Salvelinus sp. IW2-2015
ACCCTCCGTGTTGTCTCTGTCAGTGTTTCAGATGACCCTCCGTGTTGTCATCTGTCAGTGTTCTCAGCGTTAGATGACCCTCCATGTTGTCTCTTGTCAGTGTTCTCAGCTGTTAGAGTGACCCTCCGTGTTGTTCTCTGTCAGTGTGTACTCAGTTTAAGGTGACCCTCCGTGTTGTCTCTGTCAGTGTTCTCAGCTGTTAGATGACTCCTGTTGTCTCTGGCCTCAGTTCGTTCCAGCTGCTTAGATGACCTCCGTGTTGTCTCTGTCAGTGTTCTCAGCTTATATGACCCTCCATGTTGTCTCTGTCAGTGTCTCAGCTGTTAGGTGACCCTCCGTGTTGTCTCTGTCAGTTCTCAGCTGTAGATGACCTCTCCGTGTTGTCTCTGTCAGTGTTCTCATAGTATAGATGACCCTCCGTGTTTGTCTCATCTGTCAGTTCGTATCTCAGCTGTTAGATGACCCCTCGTGTTTGTCTCTGTCAGTGTTTCTCAGCTGCTAGAATGAGAATGTTGAAAAAGATTCTTTGAAGAACGACAGAGGAGTACGAAGACAATCAGACAGGACACTCGACTCTCTAAAGGTGAGGAACACACACACCACACACCACACACACAACACACACAACACAACACACACACACACACAACACACCACACACACACTGGACCACTACAACTCTCTAAAGGTGAGGAACAACACACACACACAAGAGACAAACATACGCACGTAACACACACACTGGACACTACAAACTCTGAACATTGGACGAAATCTAGGCTCTGTATTAGGAACAGACTGTCCTGTCTGGAACATTCTAGAAGGAGGAGTTGTTCAGTCTAACAGACTGTCCTGTACTGAAACAGTCTAGAAGGAGGAGTTGTTCCAGTCTAACAGACTGTCCTGTACTGGACAGTCTAAAGGAGGATTAGTCCAGTCTAACAGACTGTCCTGTCCTGAAAAGTCTAGAAGTAGGAGTTTCAGTCTAAACAGGCTGTCCTGTACTGGAACAGTCTAGAAGGGAGGAGTTGTCCAGTCTAAACAGACTGTCCTGTCCTGTTCTGGAACAGTCTAGAAGGAGGAGTGTCAGCCTAACAGACTGTCCTGTACTGGAACAGTCTAGAAGGGAGGATTAGTTCAGTCTAACAGACTGTCTGTCCTGGAACAGTCTAGAAGGTAGAGTTGTTCCAGTCTAACAGACTGTCCGCCTGGAACAGTCTAAGAAGGAGGATTAGTTCCAGTCTAAACAGACTGTCCTTTCCTGTACTGGAACAGTCTAGAAAGGTAGGATAGTTCCAGTCTAAGCCGACTGTCCTGTACTGGAACAGTCTAGAAGGGGGGATGTTCCAGTTAACAACTAGCCTGTCCTGAACAGCTAGTCTAGTCTACAGACTGTCCCTGAACACGTCTAGAAGGGAACAGTAGTTCCAGTCTAAGGCACCAAGCTGCAGGTTAGGACTACTACCAGTTGATGAATCCTGGTCCTCAACCACCGGTCCAGGTCGTAGCTGGTAGTTTGGTACACTACACTGTAATGGCTGGGCTGTCTGACAGCTGTTCAGGAGATGATGAAAGGAGTCCCTGTGTGTCTTGTTCTCAGGAGAACGCTTCCTGTCTCTAGCCCCAGGCCAGGGAGAAAGGACTCCACGTGACTGGCTTTCTCCGACAACCAGGTACGACACTAATTCACTGGGATCACCTGTCCTCCAGACTTCAGGAAGTTATTGTCTGCTTGTCATTGTCATTGAAATGATGAGACTTTTTCTGTCTGACGATGTAGGTCATATTTTGATAAAATACCTTGACTATGTGACTGATCTTCTCTCTCACTCCCGCTCTCTCTCACTCCGCTCTCTCTCTCTCTCCTCTCTCCCTCTCTCTCGCTCTCCTCTCTCTCTCCTCTCTCCACCTACGCCTCTCTCCCTCCCTCTCTCTCCTGCCTCCTCTGCTCCTCTCTCCTCTCCCGACCCGCTCTCTCTACTCCCCGCTCTCTCTCTCTCTTCGCTCCCTCTCTCTCTCTCTCCTCTCTCTCTCTCTCGCTCCCTCTCTCTCTCCCGCTCTCTCCTCTCTCCCCTCTCTCCTCTCCCGCTCTCTCTCTCTCGCTCCCTCTCTCTCCCGCCTCTCTCTCTCCTTCTCTCCTCTCCCGCCTCTCTCTCTCTCCTGCTCTCTCTCTCTCTCGTCTCCTTCTCTCTCTCCTCTCTCCCGCTCTCCTGCTCCCGCTCTCTCTCCTCGTCCCTCTCGCCCGTCCTCTCCTCTCTCTCCTCCTCTCTCCGTCTCTCTCTCCTTCCCTCTCCTCCCCGTCAGTGGTCCTCATTCCTGGGACCTGGTTGAGTAATGCGGAGCTGTGACTAAATATAACTGGAACCTTTCTTTGACGTGTGGCAGCTGAGAGGGAAGTACCCTAACAGAGGGTACCCCAAGATCTTCAGGACAAAACCGTGGTACGTAGAGGACATGCATGTAACGCTATCGCCATTCTAGTGTGGATTTGTATTTCTAGGAGAAGGTGATGCTGTCACCATTCTAGTGATTTGAATTTCTATGGAGAAGGTGATCTGGTGCACCATTCTAGTGATTTGTATTTCTATGAGAAGGTGATGCTGTCACCATCTAGTGGATTATTTCTATGGAGAAGTGATGCTGTCACCATTCTAGTGATTTGTAGTTTATGAGAAGTATCTGTCACCATATCTATGATTGTAGTTCTATGGAGAAGGTAACGCCATCCGCATTCTAGTGATTTGTAGTTATAGAGAAGGTCGTTCCTGCCATCCCTTCAGACGTTCAGAGGCTGTGTGTTGAATCTGAACTCTTAGATGGCACAGTCTGTTTAACCTTCACATGGGATCCACAAGAAAGAGGTTTCCCCTTTTGGGAATTCTGAGTTCTAAGTCCTTCCCACATCAGCATGGTGTTAATGTTGGAACTGTCGTTGATTGACAGGTGTAATGTTGGACCTGTGTTTGATGACAGGTGTAATGTAATGTTGACCTGTGATTGACAGTGTAATGTAATGTTGGACCTGATGACAGGGTAATGTTGGACCGGTGTTGACACTACGTGGTGGGACAGGTGTAATGTTGGACCTGTGGTTGACAGTGTAATGTTGGACCTGTGTTGGACAGGTGTAATGTTGACTGTGTTGACAGTGTAATGTTGACCTGTTGGTTACAGGTGTAATGTGGACCTTGGTGGTTGACAGTGTATGTTAGACCTGTGGTGTTGACAGGTGTAAGTTGACTGTTGACGTTTGTTGACAGGTTACGTTAATGTTGGACCGCTGGTTGATTGACAGGTAATGTTGGACCTGTGGTTGATTTGACAGGTGTAATGTTGGACCTGTGGTTGATTGACAGGTGTAATGTTAGACCTGTGGTTGACAGTGTAATGTTGGACCTGTGGTTGATTGACAGGTGTAATATAATATGTGGTTGATTGACAGGTGTAATATAATATTGTGGTTGATTGACAGGTGTAATATTGTACCTGTGGTTGATTGACAGGTGTAATGTAATATTGTACCTGTTGGATTGACAGTTAAGTAATATTGTACCTGTGGTTGATTGACAGGTTAATATAATATTGTACCTGTGGTTGATTGACAGTGTAATATAATATTGTACCTGTGTGATTGACAGGTGTAATATAATATTGTGGTTGATTGACAGGTGTAATATTGTACCTGTGGTTAATTGACAAAGGGTGTAATATAATATTGTACTGTGGTTGATTGACAGGTGTAATATGATATTGTGGTTATTGACAGGTGTAATATAAATTGTGGTTGATTGACAGGTGTAATATTGTACCTGTGGTTGATTGACAGGTGTAATATGATATTGTGGTTGATTGACAGGTGTAATATAATATATGTGGTTATTGACAGGTTAATATTGTACCTGTGGTTGATTGACAGGTGTAATATTGTACCTGTGGTTATTGACAGGTGTAATATAATATTGTACTGTGGTGTTAACAGTGTAATATAAATATTGTGTGATTACAGGTTAATATATATTACAGGTAGGAGGCTGTTGTGATGACGCCCACGGCTCCTCAACAGACTGATAGATAATAATGTCATGTTATAATGTTATAATGGACCTGTACAGGTGAGGAGCTGTGTTGGTGACTCCAGCGCTCTCACAGACTGATAGATAATAATGTTATAATGGACCTGTACAGGTGAGGAGGCTGTGTGGTACGCCACGGCTCCTCAACAGACTGATAGATAATAATGTCATGTTATAATGTTATTAATGGACCTGTACAGGTGAGGAGGCTGTGTGATGACGTCCAGCGATTCCTCAACAGACCATAATAATAATGTCATTTATAATTTATAATGACCTGTACAGGTGAGGAGCGAGTGATGACGTCCACGCGCTCCCAACAGACTAGATAGATAATAATGTCATGTTATAGATGGACCTGTAACAGGTGAGGAGCTGTGTGATGACGCCCAGCACCCCTCAACAGACTGATAGATATAATGTCATGTTATATGTTATAACTGGACCTGTACAGGTGAGGAGGCTGTGTGGTGACGCCAGCGACCCCTCAACAGACTGATAGATATAATGTCATGTTATAATTTATAATGACCTGTACAGGTGAGGAGGCTGTGTGGTGACGCCCAGCGACTCCTCAAACAGACTGATAGATAATAATCATGTTATAATTTATAATGGACCTGTACAGGTGAGGAGCTGTGTGACTACGCAGCGCTCCTCAACAGACTGATAGATAATAATGTCATGTTATAATGAACCTGTACAGGTGAGGAGGCTGTTTGATGACGCTCACCCCTCAACAGACTGATAGATAATAATGTCATGTTATAATGGACCTGTACAGTGAGGACTCGGAGGTGTTTGACGACGCCCAGCGGCTCCTCAACAGACTGATAGATAATAAGGTCTCTTGTGGGCGTGGCCTGTGGGCTTCTGCCGCCCGAATGTAGGAGACGACATCCAGGTGTACGATCATGACGTCACACCTCGCTCCGCCACGCCCCTCGCCACCTTCTACGGACTACCCAACAGGTGAGTAGCAGAGGAGATATGGAACAGGGGTGTTAGTTCCATGTGTGTGGGTGGCGGGGTCTTAGGCGGGTCCTGTATGTGGGGTCTTATGTGGGTGTGGTTCTGTAGTGGGGGGTGGGTCTGTAGTGGGGGTGGGGTCTGTGTGTGGGGCGGGGTCTGTGTGTGTGGGCGGGGTCTGTGTGCGTCTGTGTTCAATTAATTTCCATTATTAAATCTATAAACAAGAAGACTGTCCCGACAAACAAAAAAAAAACTTGGTCGACCCGGAATCATCTGTTCTTTTTTGACCAATTGATTGGTCTAAATATTAAAACGTATTTGTCCATATATAT
Source organism: Salvelinus sp. IW2-2015 (assembly GCF_002910315.2). NCBI lineage: Eukaryota > Metazoa > Chordata > Actinopteri > Salmoniformes > Salmonidae > Salvelinus > Salvelinus sp. IW2-2015. The sequence goes on from NW_019948158.1 coordinate 5,378, forward strand.
AAACATCCTGTGTTTTTTTAATCAAATCAACTACATTCACTGAGCTGGTCTGATTCAAAAAGTCTCATTCGTGAATGAAATTTCTGAAACGGAACGTTTTAGGCCTATTTATTGTTTACTCTTAATTATTTTAAAAGTGAAATGCTTGATTGCATTTCACATCATGAACAACTCGTATGCTGTGTGGTGACATGAACAAGTTGTTGATTGATACAGCCTATATACAATGCAAAGTATTCAGACCCTTTGACTTTTTCCACATTTTGTTACATTATATACATCCATCAATACACCGTAATCAGAAAGCAAAAACAGGTTTTTATATTTATTACAAATAAAAAACAGATACCTTGCTATGAGGCTCGAAGAATTGAACTCAGGTGCATCCTGTTTCCATTGATCATCCTGGATGTTTCTACAACTTGATTGGAGTCCCACCTGTCTATATAAGGTCCCACAGTTGACAGTGCATTGTTAGTGTTGCGCCATTGTTCTGACATAATATAACCATATCTAATTTCAGTAGCACATGTCTTGGACTGATGGACTGTGTCACCCCCACAGCCTCCACAATGGATTAGTCCACTGAGACAGGCCTCTACAATGGATTAGTCCACTGAGACAGACCTCTACAATGGATTAGTCCACTGAGACAGGAGCCAATCAGACAGACCTCCACAATGGATCAGTCCAATCAGACAGGAGCCAATCAGAAAGGTGTCTCGTACACCAATTGTTTTTATTGTGTTGCTACTGCTCGACTAAAGACATCTGGGTCGACCAATCAATGGACCAGCGGCCTAAATAGGGTCGACCCTAATAACAAGCATGTATATGTAAGATACCTGTGTTTTGTCTTGTAGGCAGAGAAGGACAGTGCCAGCTCAGACCCCTACTACTGCCTGTCTGACTTCGTGGCCCCGAGGGCCAGCGGTGTGTCCGACTACATGGGGATGTTTGCTGTAGCTGTGTTCGGAGCGGAGGAGCTGAGCAAACAGTTTGAGACCCAGGGAGACGACTACAACAGTATCATGGTCAAGGCTTTGGCTGACCGCCTGGCTGAGGTATGGACTCTAGTGTTACTATACTGACCGCCTGGCTGAGGTATGGACTCTAGTGTTACTATACTGACGTCTAGCTGAGGTATACACGACTGACTGATAACTACAGGCCAATAGGAAGCCATACATGACTGACTGATAACTACAGGCCAATAGGAAGCCATACATGACAGACTGATAACTACAGGCCAATAGGAAGCCATACATGACTGACTGATAACTACAGGCCAATAGGAAGCCATACATGACAGACTAACTACAGGCCAATAGGAAGCCAACATGACTGACTGATAACTACAGGCCAATAGGAAGCCTACATGACTGACTGATAACTACAGGCCAATAGGAAGCCATACATGACAGACTGAAACTACAGGCCAATAGAAGCCATACATGACAGACTGATAACTTACCAGGCCAATAGGAAGCCATACATGACTGACTGATAACTACAGGCCAATAGGAAGCCATAACATGACAGACTGACTAACTACAGGCCAATAGGAAGCCATACATGACAGACTGTAACTACAGGCCACATAGGAAGCCATACATGACAGGACTGATAACTACAGGCCAATAGGAAGCCATACATGACAGACTGATAACTACAGGCCAATAGGAAGGCCCGTACATGACAGACTGATAACTACAGCCAATAGGAAGCCGTACATGACAGACTGATAACTACAGGCCAATAGGAAGCGCGTACAGACAGACTGATCAACTACAGGCCAATAGGAAGCCGTACAGACAGAACTGATCATACAGGCCAATAGGAAGCCGTACATGACAGACTGATAACACAGGCCAATAGGAAGCCACATGACAGACTTAACTACAGGCCAATAGGAAGCCGTACATGCCAAGACTGATAACTACAGGCCAATAGGAAGCCGTACATCCAGACTGATAACTACAGGCCAATAGGAAGCCGTACAGACAGACTGATAACTACAGGCCAATAGGAAGCCATACATGACAGACTGATAACTACAGGCCATAGGAAGCCGTACATGACAGACTGATAACTACAGGCCAATAGGAAGCCATACATGCCAGACTGAAACTACAGGCCAATAGGAAGCGTACATGACAGACTGATAACTACAGGCCAATAGGAAGCCGTACATGCCAGACTGATAACTACAGGCCAATAGGAAGCCGTACATGACAGACTGATCACTACAGCCCAATAGGAAGCCATACATGACAGACTGAATAACTACAGGCCAATAGGATGCCGTACATGACTATAACTACAGGCCAATAGGAAGCCGTACATGACTGATAACTACAGGCCAATAGGAAGCCGACATGACTGATAACTACAGGCCAATAGGAAGCCTACATGACAGACTGATAACTCAGGCCAATAGGAAGCCGTACATGACTGATAACTACAGGCCAATAGGAAGAGCATACATGACAGACTAACTACAGGCCAATAGGAAGCCATACATGACAGACTAACTACAGGCCAATAGGAAGCCATACATGACTGATAACTACAGGCCAATAGGAAGCCGTACATGACAGACTGATCACTACAGCCAATAGGAAGCCGTACCTGACAGACTAACTACAGGCCAATAGGAAGCCACTAAAAAGGCCAGTCGGAACAGTGAGAGTCCGTGAGAAGCTAAAGGTCTGTACGTCTCCCGCCCGCCAGGCGTTTGCCGAGGAGCTCCACGCCAGGTGCGTCGGGAGCTATGGGCCTATAGCGGGAGGAAAACTCCCGACTGAGGACATTGCACAGATCCGTTACGAGGGCATCCAGGCCGGCCGCAGGATACCCCTCCCAGCCTGACCACACTGAGAAGACCGCCAGTGGACGTGGGCGGAGGTGGAGGACAAGACGGGTAAAGCTCTTTCTCTCACCACCTCCTCTACTTTTCATCTGAAACTTGATCTGAAAACAACTGACCAGGTGAAAGACAACTCATGAGGAGCTTCCAGCCATATTGTTTTCACCTGTCCAGTCTTCTCCTATCAGTGCAGATAAAGGTCTAATTAGATGGGTGGGGGGGGGTGTAGAGTAGTTTCTGTGTTGTTGCTTTTATGACTGATAACTACCCCCCAAAATCCCAGCCGCTTGAGGAAGTCTCTAAATGAGGTTTTTTGACGATGATGATCTCTGGTGTTCCCAGATCTAGTTGACTGATCTCGGTTTTTCCAGGTATCTAGTTGACTGAGTCTCTGGTGTGTTTTCCAGGTATCTAGTTGACTGAGTTCTCTGGTGTTTTTCCAGGTATCTAGTTGACTGAGTCTCTGGTGTTTTTTCCAGGTATCTAGTTGACTGAGTCTCTGGTGTTTTTCCAGGTACTAGTTGACTGAGTCTCTGGTGTTTTTCCAGGTATCTAGTTGACTGAGTCTCTGGTGTTTTTCCAGTATCTAGTTGACTGAGTCTCTGGTGTTTTCCAGGTATCTAGTTGACTGAGTCTCTGGTGTTTTCCAGGTATCTAGTTGACTGAGTCTCTGGTGTTTTTCCAGTATCTAGTGACTGAGTCTCTGGTGTTTTTCCAGGTATCTAGTTGACTGAGTCTCTGGTGTTTTCAGTATCTAGTGGACTGAGTCTCTAATTTTCCAGGTTATCTAGTGACTGAGTCTCTGGTGTTGTTTCCAGGTTATCTAGTTGACTGAGTCTCTGGTTTTCCAGGTATCTAGTTGACTGAGTCTCTTGGTGTTTTTCAGGTATCTAGTTGACTGAGTCTCTGGTGTTTTTCCAGGTATCTAGTTGACTGAGTCTCTGTGTTTTCCAGGATCAGTTGCTGAGTCTCTGTGTTTTTCCAGGTATCTAGTTGACTGAGTCTCTGTGTGGTTTTCCAGGATCTAGTTGACTGAGTCTCTGGTGTTTTTCCAGGTATCTAGTTGACTGAGTCTCTGTGGTGTTTTTCCAAGGTATCTAGTTGACTAGTCTCTGGTGTTTTTCCAGGATCAAGTTGACTGAGTCTCTGTGTTTTTCCAGGTATCTAGTGACATATCTCTGGTTTTTCCAGGTATCAAGTTGACTGAGTCTCTGGTGTTTTTCCAGGTATCTAGTTGACTGATCTCTGTGTTTTCCAGTATCAAGTTGACTGAGTCTCTGGTGTTTTCCAGGTATCTAGTTGACTGAGTCCTTGGTGTTTTCCAGGTATTCAAGGTGACTGAGTCTCTGGTGTTTTCCAGGTATAGTTGACTGAGTCTCTGGTGTTTTTCCAGGTATCTAGTTGACTGAGTCTCTGTGTTTTTTCCAGCGTATCTAGTTGACTGAGTCTCTGGTGTTTTCCAGGTATCTGTGCTGAGTCTCTGGTGTTTTTCCAGGTATCTAGTTGACTGAGTCTCTGGTGTTTTTCCAGGTATCTAGTTGACTGAGTCTCTTGGTGTTTTTTCAGGTATCAGTTGACTGAGTCTCTGGTGTTTTTCCAGGTATCTAGTTGACTGAGTGGGTTTTCCAGGTATCTAGTTGACTGAGTCTTGGTGTTCCCAGGTATTCTAAGTTGACTGAGTCTCTGGTGTTTTTCCAGTATCAGTTGACTAGTCTCTGTGTTTTTCCAGGTATCTAGTTGACTGAGTCTGGTGTTGTTTTTTGGTTTTTCCAGGGTATCTAGTGACTGAGTCTCTGGTGTTTTTCCAGGGATCTAGTTGACTGAGTCTCTGGTGTTTTTTCCAGGTATCTAGTTGACTGAGTCTCTGGTGGTTTTCCAGGTATCTAGTTGACTGGTCTCTTGTTTGTTTTCCAGGTATCTAGTTGACTGAGTCTCTTGTTTTTCCAGTATCTAGTTACTCGAGTCTCTGGGTTTTTCCGCAGTTTTATCAAGTTGACTGAGTCTCTGGTGTTTTCCAGGTATCTAGTTGACTGAGTCTCTGGTGTTCCCAGGTATATCAATTGACTGAGTCTCTGGTGTTTTCCAGGTATCTAGTTGACTGAGTCTCTGTGTGTTCCAGTATCTATTTGACTCTCTTGGTGTTTTTCCAGTATCTAGTTGACTGAGTCTCTGGTTTTTTTTCCAGGTTATCGTTAGTTGGACTGAGTCTCTAATTTTTCCAGTATCTAAGTGACTGAGTCTCTGGTGTTTTTCCAGGTATCAAGTTGACTGAGTCTCTGGTGTTTTCCAGTATCAAGTTGACTGAGTCCTGGTGTGTTTTCCAGGTACTAGTTGACTGAGTCTCTAATGTTTTCCAGGTATCAAGTTGACTGAGTCTCTGGTGATTTTTCCAGGTTATCTAGTTGACTGAGTCTCTGGTGTTTTTCCAGGTATCAGTGACCGAGTCTCTGGTGTTTTTCCAGGTATCTAGTTGACTGAGTCTCTGGTTTTTCAGGTATCAAGTTGACTGAGTCTCTTGGTGTTTTTCCAGGTATCTAAGTTGACTGAGTCTCTGGTGTTTTTTCCATATCTAGTTGACTGGCTCTTGGTGTTTTCCAGGATCAAGTTGACCGAGTCTCTGGGATTTTCCAGTAATCAAGTTGCTGAGTCCTTGTGTTTTTCCAGTGGATTCAAGTTGACTGAGTCTCTGGTGTGTTGATGGTGTTTGCAGGTATCTAGTGGACGAGTCTCTGCGTGTTTTCCAGGTATCTAGTTGACTGAGTCTCTGGTGTTTTTCCAGGTATCTAGGTGACTGAGTCTCTGGGTTTTCCAGGTATCTAGTTGACTGAGTCTCTGGTGTTTTTCCAGGTATCTAGTTGACTGAGTCTCTGGTGTTTTTCCAGGTATCTAGTTGACTGAGTGGTGTTTTCCAGGTATCAAGTTGACTGAGTCTCTGGTGTTTTTCCAGGTATCTAGTTGACTGAGTCTCTGGTGTTTTTCCAGGTATCTAGTTGACTGAGTCTCTGGTGTTTTCCAGGATCTAGTTGACTGAGTCTCTGGTGTTTTCCAGTATCTAGTTGACTGAGTCTCTAATGTTGTTTCCAGGTTATCTAGTTGACTGAGTCTCTGGTGTTTTTCCAGGTATCTAGTTGACTGAGTCTCTGGTTTTTTCCAGGTATCTAGTTGACTGAGTCTCTGGTGTTTTCAGTATCTAGTTGACTGAGTTCTCTGGTGTTTTCCAGTATCTAGTTGACTGAGTCTCTGGTTTTTCCAGGTATCTAGTTGACTGAGTCTCTAATGTTTTTCCCAGTATCTAGTTGACTGAGTTCTGTGTGTTTTCAGTTATCTAGTTGACTGAGTCTCTGGTGTTTTTCCAGGTATACTTAGTTGACTGAGTCTCTGTGTTTTCCAGGTATCTAGTTGACTCTGAGTCGCTTCTGGTGTTTTCCAGGTTATCTAGTTGACTGAGTCTCTGGTGGTTTTTTCCAGTATCTAGTTGACTGAGTCTCTGGGTTTTTCCAGTATCTAGTTGACTGAGTCTCTGGTGTTTTTCCAGGTATCTAGTTGACTGAGTCTCTGGTGTTTTCCAGGTAACTAGTTGACTGAGTCTCTGGTTTTTTCCAGTATATTAGTTTGACTGAGTCTCTGTGTTTTTTCCAGGTATACTTGACTGAGTCTCTGGTTGTTTTCCAGGATCTATATTGACTGAGTCTCTGGGTTTTCCAGGTATCTAGTTGACTGAGTCTCTGTGTGTTCCAGGTATCAGTGACTGAGTCTCTGGTGTTTTCCAGGTATCTAGTTGACTGAGGTGTTTTGCAGGCATTAGTTGACTGAGTCTCGGGTGTTCCCAGGTATCTAGTTGACTGAGTCTCTGGTGTTTTCCAGGTATCTAGTTGACTGAGGCTCTGGTGTTTTTCCAGGTATCTAGTTGACTGAGTCTCTGGTGTTTTTCCAGGGATCTAGTTGACTGA
>NW_019948158.1:16465-21639 GCF_002910315.2 Salvelinus sp. IW2-2015
GAACCAGAACGTGGTGGGTGTGTGTGTGTGGTGTGGTATGTGTGGTGTGTGTGTGTGGTGTGTGTGTGTGTGTGTGTGTGTGATAGAGTGTGTGTGTGTGTGTGTTGTGTGTGTGTGTGTGTGTATGGTGTGTGGTGTGTGTGTGTGTGTGTGTGTGTGTACGCAAGTATTGTACAAAGCTCTAGCTAGAGCCCTGGACACAGATCTAAAAACATAGATTATAAACATAGCACAGGAACACAGCCGCTCCATTAATCTTCAAACGTTAAACTAAGACTAAAATAAACACAAGATTAATGTCCTAGTTGAACCGTAGATCTAAACGGCCTCAACCTGACAAAAGCACAAGTAAAATGCCATGTTACATTATTTGTACAAATTATGCACACAGAATGACCGCTCAATGTGACCTGCCTCTTTAATCAGTAAACAGTCAAAGTCATTCAAAGACTATCGTTTGTTGTGACCTGTTTTGCTAACCGGCCGTTGTTTACGTTGTTGGTAAGGTGTTGTTTGTTTCAACATTACCATACAGTTTCAGACATTACCAACAGTTTCAAATCATTTTATCCTTAACAAGTTTTCAACATACCAACAGTTTCAACAATTACCAACAGTTTACAACATACCAACAGTTTCAACATACCAACAGTTTCAACATACCCAGTTTCATACATTGAACCAAAGTTTCAACTTACCAACAGTAACAACATTACAACTAGTTTTCAACATTACATATCTAGTTAACAACATTACCATACAGTGTCAACTATTACAACAGTTTCAACATTCTACACAGTTTCTAAACATTTACAATCACAGTTATTCAACATAACCAACAGTTTCAACAATTATCAACAGTTTATCAACATTACCAACAGTTTCCAACATTACCAACAGTTTCAACATTACCAACCAGTAACAAGACAGTCACATTAGCACAACATGTCCATACTCCGTCCTACCTACTAGTTCCTCTCCTATCCCTCCTATCAATGTCCTATCAAGCTATCTCTCTAGTTATCCTCTCCTATCCTCCTACCTGTCCTATCCTATCCTCTAGTTTCCCTAAAGATTTTGCTTTACACTCCTATACCTCCTATCTGTCCTAGTCCCTATCCTCTAGTTTACTCATCCTATCCCCTCCTACCTGTCCTATCCTATCCTAGTTTCCTCATCCTAACCCTCCTACTACCTGTCTATACCTATACTCTATTTCCTCTCCTATCCCTCCTATCCTGTCCTATCCTATCCTCTAGTTCCTCTCCTATCCGCTACCGATCCTGTCACTATCCTATTCTCTCTTAGTTATCCTCTCCGTATCCCTCCTATCTGTCTAAATCCTACCTACTAGTTTCCTCTCCTATAACCTCCTATCCTGTCCTATCCTATCCTCTAGTTTCCTCTCCTTCCCTCCTATCCTGTCCCTACTGTCCTATCCATCTAGTTTCCTCTCCTATATCCCTCCTATCCTGTCCTATCTATCCTCTAAGTTTTCATCTCGCTTAGCTTTCTCCTCTAGTTTCCTCTCCTATCCTCTCCTCTTCTTTTTCTTATCGCTCTCTGACTTTTATTCCGATCTGCAGATCCAAAATGTAAAGTACCCATATTTACCCAAAATGGCTGATCCTTATTCAACCGCAAACGTGTTTAGTGAAATTCAGTATACATTCAAAGCTGACTCTTGACACCCCAAACAGAAGTTTACAGGCTACTCCGCTGTCTTTCAGACTCTGACTACCCAAACAGATTTAACAGGCTACTCCCTGTGCTTTCAGATCTCTGACTTATCCTCTCGCCAAACAGAAGTGTTTACAGGCTACTCCCTGGTCTTTTGAAGACTGACCACCGGCCAAACAAGAGTTTACAGGCTACTCCCGTTTTCAGACTCGACTACCCAAACAGAGTTACAGGCTACTCCCTGTCTATCAGACTCTGACTACCCCAAAACAGAGTGTTACACGGCTACCCCTGTCTTTCAGACTCTGACTACCCCAAAACAGAGTTTACAGGCTACTCCCTGTCTTTACAAGAACTGGACTACCCCAAACAGAGTTTTACAAGGCTACTCTGTCTTTCAGACTCCTGACTAACTCCCAAACGAGTTTATCAGGCTACTCCTTCTTTCAGACTCCTGACTACCAACTACTCTAACACAATAGCCTCATTGATGCAGAGATCTCTAGATATAAGACTGGGTCTTTAAATAAGCCCAAATACGTAATGTTGCTCCTTTAATGTCCAATGATGTTTATCCCTATTCCTGGATGACAGATCTCACCACAACCGGATCCAACCTCTCTGAGAAACAACTCACAAACACACAACACACACACACACACACACATACAACACAACACACACACACACACACACAACACACCACACAGCACACACACACATACACACACACACACAACACACACACACACACAACGACAACCACACACACACCACCACACACAAACACACACACACCACACACCCAACAACAATCAGTTTATCCAGACCTGTCAACCAATGCTATCACAACAACACACACCACAGGGGAGCTCTGTGATCTTGAATGACTATGATCGTCCTGTGATCCTGTTATAAACAGTGTGTAACTGTACCATCGTGCCCCAAACAAACCACAAAGCGGGGTCGATCAACGCAGCGAGCCCACAGGAGAGAGTGTGACATCAAATCGGACGTTTGATAAAATTATGAGAAGCCTTAGTGTGGCCTCTCTCTCTCATCTCTCTCTCTCTCTTCTCTTCTCATCTCTCTTCGTCTCTCTCCCCGGGTCTCTCTCTCTCTCCTCTCTCTTCTCTCTCTCTGTCTCTGTCTCTGTCTATGTACCTCTTGATCTCTGTCTCTGTCCCTCTTCTCCTGTCTCTCCTGTCTCTCTCTGTCCTCTCTCTGTCTCTTCCTGTCTCTCTCTGTCTCTTCTCTGTCTCTCTCTGTCATTCCAATTCAAATTCAATCAAGGGGCTTTATTGGCATGGGAAACATGTGTTTAACATTGCCAAAGCAAATGAGGTAACTAAACACAAAAGTGAAACAAACAAAGACGAACATTAAACAGTACATCACACATACAGAATGTTTCAAAACAATAAAGAATTACGAAGTGTCATATTAATATATAAGTGTTGTAACAATCGTACAAATGGTTAAAGCACACAAGTTAAAATAAGTAAGCATAATATGGGTTGTATTTACATGGTTTGTTTTTTCAACTGGTTGCTCTTTTCTTGTGGCAACAGGTACAAATCTTGCTGCTGTATGGCACACTGTGGAATTTTCACCCAGTAGATATGGGAGTTTATCAAAAATTGGATTTGTTTTCGAATCTGTGGATCTGTGTGATCTGAGGGAATAGTGTTCTCTAATATGGTCATACATTGGGCAGGAGGTTGGAAGTGCAGTTGTGTTCTCGGTCCACCCATTTTGTGGGCAGTGTGCACATAGCCTGTCTTCTCTTGAAGCCATTGTCTGCCTACGGCGGCCTTCTCAATAGCAAGGCTTATGGCTCACTTGAGTCTGTTACAATAAGTCAAAGCTTCCTTAAGTTTGGGTCAGCTCACATGGTCAGCGTATTCTGCCACTGTGTACTCTCTGTTTAGGGCCAAATAGCATTCCGTTTGCGCTGTTTTTTGTTTGTTAATCTTTCCAATGTGTCAAGTAAATTTCTTTTTGTTTCTCATGATTTGGTTTGGGTCTAATGTGCTGTTGTCCTGGGCTTTGTGGGGTGTGTTTGTGTTTGTGAACAGAAGCCCTAGGACCAGCTTGCCTTAGGGGACTCTTCTCCAGGTGCTCTCTCTGTAGGTGATGGCTTTGTTATGGAAGGTTTGGGAATCCGCTTCCTTTTAGGTGGTTGTAGAATTTTATACGGCTTCTTTCGGGATTTGATAATTAGGTGGGTATCGGCTAATTCTGCTCGCATGCATTATTTGGTGTTCTGCGTTTGTACACGGAGATATTTTTTGCAGAATTCTGCATGCGAGTCTCAATTGGTGTTGCCCCATTTTGTGGAATCTTGGTTGGGTGAGGGACCCCAGACCTCACAACCATAAAGGGCAATGGGTCTATGACTGATTCAAGTAATTTTTAGCAGATCCCTAATTGGTATGTTTGAAATTTATGTTCTTTTGAGTGGCATAGAATGCCCTTCTTGCTTGTCTCTTCTCTGTCTCTGTCTCTGTCTCTGTCTCTGTCTCTGTCTCTGTCCTGTCTCTGTCTCTGTCTCTCTCTCTCTCTCTCTTCTCTCTCTCTTCATATTTTTATACATATATATATAGTGTTGATAGTTATTCTCTGGTTCGCTGCTAGAAAAGCTAGGGGTGGATAATGAAGCCCAGCCAGACCACGGTCCATTGAGTGGGTGATCAAGACAATGCATTAAAGCAGCGTTTCTTCTCTGAAGACGTTTTGACACAGCTAATCCAACGCACTTTGAACTGGAAACAGTTGGAAGTTGAAAGGAACAATGTACAAGGTCGGTATGTACACGGGGGGGGTGAATCCTTTTCAGCAATATGCTTGAAGAGGAGTTTGAAACGAAAAGAATCACARTTTTTTTTAAATCCTCAGAGCAGGCATAACACATACAAAGCCAGGYACAAACTAGCAGTCAGAGAGACTAAAATGAATTGTACACAACAAGGGTAAATAACACGTGATCCAAAAGCCACGATGCATTTAAAAAAATCTTAGCTAGCTAATACACAAACTGATGATAATATGGGTTTTAAGGACAGACAAACCCAAATAAGTAAAGTAACAAACAGAAACTAAATCATCTCCAAATGTACCACTAATACAAAAATAACAAAAACAGATCCGCACTTTACTCCTCCCACCACTAGGGGGCGGGCGACCTACCTGTGTACTGCAGGATGAAGCCGTTGCTGCTGAGCGAYGCGTCGCTGCGGAAGGCGAGGAAGAGAGTGTTGGAGCTGCTCTCGATGCGGTCGGGGACGTCAGTACCGTAGAAACTCCCCAACAGAGGGTGGAGGGAGTCAGGRCCGTCATAGATGTGGAGGAAGTCRTAGCTGGGCTCCAGACTGAATCTGAACAACACAGAGGAGGAGAGAATAGGTTACATTACCGGGGAATAACGNGTCCAGTCACACTCTCGTCCGTGGGGGTACGGCTCGGGGTACTCTGGGGACAGGATCAGCCCAGTG
>NW_019948158.1:27979-30645 GCF_002910315.2 Salvelinus sp. IW2-2015
GAGAGGAGAGGAAACATGATGATACAGGGAGAGAGGAGAGGAAACATGATGATACAGGGAGAGAGGAGAGGAAACATGATGATACAGGGAGAGAGAAGAGAGGAAGCATGAGTAGTAGAGGAAGATACAGATAACAAGATAACATTATAACGTAGTTCCAATGCCAGAAAAACGGAAAGGCATTCCATTGAAAGAAACCCATTAACCTGCTGAATCATACTACTGCTATCCTCGTTCCCAGGCTAAACTGCTACCGGATAGTGGACTGCTGGATGAGATTAAACTGTCCCTAACTTCTGTGTGCGTGTGGTTTTCCCATTGAGCTGTAAAGATGCACTGTAGTGGGTTATGTAACCAAATATCTCCTATGTGGAAAACGGACTAAATAACAGCAGGAACCCAATCCACAGCGGTGTAAAGTACTTCAGTTAAAATACTTTAAAGTACAACTTAAGTTGTTTTTTTGGGGGGTGGGGTATCTATACTCTACTTTCCTATTTATATCTTTGAGTACTTTTACTCCGCTACATTCCTAAAGAAAATATTGTACTTTTTACTTTTTACATACATATTCCCTGACACCCAAAAAGTACTCAGCAGGACAGGAAAATGGTCCAATTCACATACTTATCAAGAGAACATCCCTGATCATCATACTGCCACTGATTTTGGAGGACTCACTAAACACAAATGCCTCATTTGTAAATTGTGTTGGAGTCCCTGACCATCCGTAACATTTWAAAAAACAAGAAAATGGTGCCGTCTGGTTGAAGGGATTATAAGGAATTWAAAATTATTTATACTTTTACTTTTGATACTTAAGTMTATTTAAACCCAAATACTTTTATACTTTTACTCAAGTGGTATTTTACTGGGTGACTTTCACTTTTACTTGAGTCCTTTTCTGTTAAGGTATGTTTACTCAGGTATGCTAATTGGGTACTTTCCCCACCACTGCCAATTCATTGCCTTCATGTGCATAGCATAGCATAGCATAGCATAGCATAGCATAGCATAGCATAGCATAGCTCCAGCTTCTGTGGGCATGTGGTTTGCTATCGAGCCAAACAGACCCCTGTGTGTGTGCTGCATTGTGGTAACTAATGAACTCCCAATCTGATATGGCCCTGACTGTATTTGACTAAGTCAGCGTAGTCAGAACCTATAAACATGTAATTGGCAAAAGGTCCAATTAACGGCCCATTTAAGAGGTTTCATAAACAAGTTTGAGACTCCACTAAATGCCTGTTTGACATTAAAACCCCGTTAGGTTTTCACCTGTGAACCTTTGGAGCCAGGAACACACACGACTCATGACCTATCTCCCTCTTTTGTGTTTTCAAAAGGAACGTTCAAAACTAATTACGCGCCGGGCCCCTGATTAAACAAGGGAAGCTAATTTACAATGTCTTAATTGCCTTTGTTTGTTAACATAGCGACTTCCCCCGCTTCTGTCTCCCTCTGTCCTCTCTGTCTCCTCTGTCTCTCTCTCTCCTCTGCTCTCTCTCTCATCTCTTCTGCTCTCTCTCTCGTCTCTCTCCTCTCTCTCTCATCTCTCTCTCTCTCTCTCTCTCTCTCTTCTCTCTCTTCTCTCCTCTCTTCTCTCCCTCTGCTCCCTCTCTCCTCCTCCTTTCTCAGGCTCTCTCCTCCTCACCCTTTCTCTCCTGTCTCTCCTCTCTCTTCTCTCTCTCTCCTCCCTTTTCCTCTCTCCTCTCTCTGTCCTTCTGTCTGTCGTCTGTCTGTCTCTCTTTCTCTCTCTGTTCTCTCTCTATGTCTCTCTCGCTGTCCTCTCTCTCTGTCTCTCTCTCTGTCTTTCTATGGTCCCTCTCTCCTCTGTCTCCTCTGTGTCCTCTCTCTCTGTGTCTTCTCTCTCTCTGTGTCTACTTCTCTCTCGTCCTGTCTCGTATCTCTCTCTCTATAATCTGTTCCTGGTCCCCCTTGTTCTCCTCTCGTCTCTCTGTCTCTCTCTCTCTGTCTCTCCTCTGGTTCTCTCTCTTTTCTCTGTCTCTCTCTGTCTTTCTTTCTCTCCTCTTTGTCTCTCTCCTCTTCTGTCTCTGCTAAACTCATATTATACCCTTCATTCTAGACTACTGTAGCCAGGGTAGAAGCAACTACATGGTAATGACCCTCACCCTGGACTACTGGTAGCAGGTAGAGATAACATGGTAAATGAGCCCTCAAACCTGGACCTACTGTAGCAGGTAGAAGATACCTACATGGTATGACGCCCCTCGCTCTCACCCTGGACCTACTGTAAGCAAGGTAACAGAGAAACTACATGGTATGACCCTCACCTTGGACCTACTTGTAGGCAGGTAGAGAAACTAACGGTCCTGTTGTGGCAGGTTTCAGTTGGTAACACATTGGGTGCTGTTGGTGAAATTACTTTGGTAAGGTAGGTCATTGGTTGGTACAGACCTGGGTAGTAGGTAGTTTAATGTTGTACAAGACTGGGTTGGTAAGGTAGGTAATGTTCGGATAACAGACTGGGTGTAGGTAGTATACCTGGTACAGACTGGGTTGTAGTAGGTGAATGTTGATACAAGGACTGGGGTTGTAGGTTGGTATACCTGGACAGAAAAATGGGTTGTATGTAGGTTATACCTGGGTACAGACTGGGTTGTAGGTAGGTATACCTGGTAACAGGCTGGGTTGTAGGTAGGTAC
>NW_019948158.1:34304-42955 GCF_002910315.2 Salvelinus sp. IW2-2015
TAATACACCTTAAAGTATGGAACAGAGCACGTCATCTATATTGGATTTATACAGCCTGTAAAGAGAACAGAGACGTCTTGGTATAGCTGTAATGAATGACGTTCTTGATTATACAGGCCTGAAAGAGACGAGACGTTCCTAATATCGGATTTATACAGCATGATAAAGAGGAACAGAGACGTTCTATATGATCCTAACAGCCTGTAGATGCAGGAACACGAAGACGTTCTATATGGATTTATTACAGCCTGGTAAGAGAGAACCAGAACGTTTCTATACTGGATTATACCAGCCTCGTAAAGATGGAACAGAAGACGTTCTATATGATTTATATCAGCCTGTAAAGAGGAACAGAGACGTCTATATGGATTTATACAGCCATGTAAAGATGTAGCAGAGGAACTTCATATGGATTTATAACAGCCTGTGAAAGAGGGAACAGAGACGTTCTATTTATGGATTTATACTAGCCTTGTAAAGATGAACAGAGACGTTCTATATGGATTTATACAGCCTGTAAAGCATGAACAGAAGACTTCTATATGGATTTATACAGGCCTGTAAAAAGATGAGACAGAGACGTTCTATTATGGATTTTATACAGCCTGTAAAAGAGGAACAGAGACGTTGCATATGGAATCAACAGCCTGTTAAAGAGGAAACAGGACGTCTCTATATGGATTTTACCAGCCTGTAAAGAGGAACAGAAGACGTTTCTATATGATTATACAGCTGAAAGAGAACAGAGACGTTCTATATGGATTTACACCTTATGACAAAAGTTCAAGGTCACTGTTAGAAGAAGGACAGAGACGTTTCTACTATGGATTTATACAGCCCTGTAAAGAGGAAACAGAGACGTTCTATATGGATTTATACAGCCTGAAAGAGAAGCACAGAGATCTTCTATATGGATTTTATACAGCCTGTAAAGAGAACAGAGACGTTCTATATGGATTTATACAGCTGCTAAAGATGAACAGAGACGTTTCTTATTACAGCTAAGATGACAGAGATGCTTATTGATTTATACAGCCTGTAAAGAGGAACGAAGACGTCTATATGGATTTTATACAGCCTGTAAAGAGCGAGCAGACGTTCTATAGATTATAACAGCCTGTATTAAGAGGAACAGAGACGTTCTTATATGATTTATACAGCCTGTAAGAGTGAACAGAGACGTTTCTATATGGGATTATATACAGCTTGTATAAGGTGAAACAGAGACGTTCTGTAAGGTATCAGCGCAGTATTTAGGATACGTCTATGATAAGCCGGTAAGAGGGGTCAGACGTTCTATATGGATTTATACAGCGCTGTAAAGAGAAACAGAGACGTTCTAATATGGATTCTTATACAGCCTTTAAAGATGAACAAGACGTTCTATAGTTATAAGCCTTAGATATAGTGGGGACTCTTTATTTATACAGCCTGGTAAAGAGAAGCAGAGACTTCATATGGATTATCTACAGCCTGTAAAGAGTGAGCAGAACGTTCTATTATGGATTATATACACCTGTAAAGGAGAACAGAGCACGTTCTATATGGATTTATTAAGGCCTGTAAAGATGAGCAGAGGACGTCTCTATAATGGATTATACAGCCTGTAAAGCATGAACAGAGACGTTCGTTATATGGATTTATACAGCTAGAGATGAACAGAGGACGTTCTATATGATTTATAAACAGCCTGTAAAATGGAACAGACGTACGTTCTATATTGGCATTATACAGCCTGCTAGGAGGAACAGAGACGTTCTAATGGATTTTACAGCCCTGGTAAAATGAGACAGAGAACGTTCTATATGGATTTATACAGCCTTAAAGAGAGCCAGAGACGTTTCTAATGGAATTTTATACAGCCTGTAAAGATGAACAAGAGGACGTTCTATATGGATTATATACAGCCTGTAAAGAGAGCAGAAGAGTTCTATATGGACTTATTACAGCCTGTAAAGATGAAACAGAGACGTTTCTATATTGTTTTGATTACAGCCTGTTAAGAGTGGACACAGGAGACGTCTCTATATGGATTATACAGCCCTGTAAAGAGAAACAGGACTTCATATGATTTATACAGCCTGTGTAAAGAGAAACAGAGGACGTTCTATATGGATTGTAACAGCCTGTAAAGAGTGAACAGAAGACGTTCTATAATGGATTTATACAGCTGTAAAGATGAGCCCAGAGACGTCAATGTCCATATATGGGCATGGGTACGCGGGGTCCTTTAAACAGTGGGCCATCAAGGCGCGGCGATGGGGGGGGGGGGTAGGGTGTGGGACAGGGGTGAGGGGGGGGGGGGGGTCATGAACAAGTACGGTCTCCAAACATGGATTTAACAAAAACCCTGAAAGGACAGAGAGTCGGATATGGGGGGGATTATACGCCCCTGTGCGAGAGAGGTTTTTTGATTTTAAGCTGCTTAAAGAACAGTCCGTTCCTATCATACTGGCATATCTACCTGAAAAAAGAGACTTTAGTTGGGGAATTTATTACAGCCTGTAAAGAGGAACCAGAGAACGTTCTTATATGGATTTATTACAGCCTGTAAAGATGAACAGCGACGTTCTATTATGGATTTATACAGCCTGTAAAGATCGAACAGAGACGTCTATATGATTCTATTCAGCCTGTAAAGAGGTACAAAGACGTTCTTATGGATTTTATACAGACCTGTAAAGATGAACAGAGACCGTTCTAATATGGATTTTATACAGCCTGTAAAGATGAACAGAAGACCGTTCTCCATACTGGATTTATACAGTCCTGTTAAAGACTGAAACCAGAGACGTCTCTGTGTATGAGATTTATTACAGCCTTTGAAAGATGAACAGTGACTTCTATCATGGATTTATACAGGCCTGTAAAGATGAACTAGGAGCTGTTCTGATATGATTTTATACGTACCTGTAAGTGAACGAGAGACGTTCTATATGGATTTTATACAGCCTGTAGGTAGTGTGAAGAGCGTAGAGACGTTCTATATGGATTCCTATACAGCCTGTAAAGATGAACTAGAGACGTTTTAAGTCTTATATGGATTTATACAGCCTCGTTAAAGATGATACAGAGCGTTTCTTATATGGATTTTTACAGCCTTAAAGCATGACAGAGACGTTCTATATATGGATTTATAACGCCTGTATGAATGAACAGAGAGTTCTATATGGATTTTATACAGCCTGTAAGATGAACAGAGACGTTTCTATATGGATATAACTTAATTAACGAGACTCTTATGGATATAAGCCTGTAAAGGTATGACAGAGCGTTTCTATATGGGATTATACATGCCTGTAGAATTGAAGAGACGTTCTATATGGATTTATACAGGCCTGTAAAGATGAACAGAGTACGTCTATATGATATACAGCCTGTAATAGATGAACAGCAGACGTTCTATATGGATTTTATACAGCCTGTTTAGAGAGAAGCAGAGAGTCGTTCTATTATGGTTATACCAGCCTGTAAAGATGAACAGAGACGTTCTAATGGATTTATCACAGCTGTAAGAGGACAGAGACGTTCTATATGGATTTATACAGCCTGTAAAGAGGAGCAGATACAACCACTTCCCCGCCACATACACACGACTCCACAAACCTCCCTCCACTACACCTTGACACACACAGAGACTCTATCCCTACTTACCAGAGAACTGCAGAGCGAAGCCCTGTTTGGATGTGAAGAAGTCGGTGGTGAACTGGAGGCTGACGGCGTTGAAGGTGCTGTGGGCGTCAGGAGGAAGGGTCGAGCCGCTGAGCTCCCTCAGGAGGACCCCTCCGTCCTGGGGACCGTCCCAGATACGCAACACATCGTGAACCTCCTCCGTATGGAATACCAGGAAGTGGAGACTATGGAGAGAGGGAGTGGAGGTTAGTCATGTGGTAGAGGGGAAGAGAGGAAGACATGGATACGGAGGAAGAGAGGAAATATATGGAGGGCAGATGAGAAGGAAAGGACAGGTGGAGAAGAGGAGAGGTGGGGTGGTAGCAAGGAGATAGATGAGAAGGAAATTGGAGGAGGAGAGGAGGAGAAGAAATGGAAAGTTACCTAGGAGATAGGTGAGAAGCAAAGGAGAGGAGGAGAGGAGGAGAAGTGGAGAGTTACCTAGGATATAGGTGAGAAGGAAAGGAGAGGAGGAAGGGTGGAGAGTTACCTAGGATATAGGTGAGAAGGAAAGGAGAGGAGGAGAAGTGGAGAGTTACCTAGAAGATAGGTGAGAAGGAAAGGAGAGGAGGAGAAGAGAAGAGGTGGGGAGGTAGCAAGGAGATAGATGAGAAGGAAAGTGGAGGAGGAGAGGAGGAGAGGAGAGTAGAAGTGGAGAGTTACCTAGGAGATAGGTGAGAAGCAAAGGAGAGGAGTGGAGATTCTGACTGTAACACTTCTCTCTTCATCCACCTTTCAAACAGCTGAGTCTCTCATTACTCCACTACATTACCAGCTGAGTCTCTCATCACTCCAATACATTACCAGCTGAGTCTCTCATTACTCCACTACATTACCAGCTGAGTCTCTCATCACTCCACTACATTACCAGCTGAGTCTCTCATCACTCCAACTCAATCACGCTGGTGGTCTGTCTCTCTGTCTCTCTAACTGCAATCACCTGTGTCGTGTCTCTCGTTTCTTCTCTACCTCATCACCTGTGGTCTGTCTCTCTACCTCATCACTGTGGTCTGTCTCTCTTTCTCTCTACCTCATCACCTGTGGTCCTGTCTCTCTTTCTCTCTACCTCATCACCTGTGGTCTGTCTCTCTACCTTCATCACCTGTGTCTGTCTCTCTTTCTCTCTACCTCACACCTGTGGTCTGTCTCTCTTCCTCTACCTCATCACCCGTGGTCTGTCTCTTCTTCTACTATCACCTGTGGTCTGTCTCTCTGTCTCCTACCTTCATCACCTGTGGTCTGTCTCTCTTGTCTCTCTAACCTCATCACCTGTGGTCTGTCTCTCTGTCCTCTCTACCTCACCGTGGTCTGTCTCTCTGTCTCTCTACCTCATCACCGTGGTCTGTCTCTCTGTCTCTCTACTCATCACCGTGGTCTGTCTCTCTGTCTTTACCTTCATCACCCTGTGGTCTGTCTCTCTGTCTCTCTACCTCATCACCCGTGGTCTGTCCTCTTCTGTCTTCTACCTCATCACCCGTGGTCTGTCTCTCTGTCCTCTCTACCTATCACCGTGGTCCTGTCTCTCTGTCTCTACCTCATTCACCGTGGCTGTCTCCTCTGTCTCTCTAACTCATCACCGTGGTCTGTCTCTCTGTCTCTCTTACTCATCACCCGTGGTCTGTCTCTCTGTCTCTCTTACCCTCATCCCCGTGGTCTGTTCTCTGTCTTCTACCTCATCACCGTGGTCTGTCTTCTGTCTCTCTTACCTCATCACCCGTGGTCTGTCTCTCTGTCTCTATACTCATCACCTGTGGTCTGTCTCTCTGTCTCTCTACCTCATCACTGTGGTCTGTCCTCTCTGTCTCTCTACCTCATCACTCGTGTCTGTCTCTCTGTCTCTCTACCTCATCACCTGTGCGTCTGTCTCTCTGTCTCTCTACCTCATCACACCGTGGTCTGTCCTCTCTGTCTCTATACCTCATCACCTGTGGTCTGTCTCTCTGTCTCTCTACCTCATCACCTGTGTCTGTCTCTCTGTCTCTCTCTACCTCATCCCTGTGGTCTGTCTCTCTGGTCTCTCTACCTCATCACCGTGGTCTGTCTCTCTGTCTCTCTACTCATCACCTGTGGTCTGTCTCTCTGTCCTCTCTACCTTCTCACCTGTGGTCTGTCTCTCTGTCTCTCTACCTCATCACCTGTGTCTTTCTCTGTCTCTCCTCAATCACCTGTGGTCTGTCTCTCTGTCTCTCTACCTCATCACCGTGGTCTGTCTCTCTGTTCTCTACCATCATCACCTGTGGTCTGTCTCTCTGTCTCTCTACCTCATCACCCTGTGGTCTGTCTCTCTGT
Organism: Salvelinus sp. IW2-2015; assembly: GCF_002910315.2. Classification (NCBI taxonomy): domain Eukaryota; kingdom Metazoa; phylum Chordata; class Actinopteri; order Salmoniformes; family Salmonidae; genus Salvelinus; species Salvelinus sp. IW2-2015. Next base: position 40,266 of record NW_019948158.1, read on the forward strand.
CTCTCTACCTCAATCACCTCGTGGTCTCGTCTCTCTCTGTCTCTATCACCTCATCACCTGTGGTCTGTCTCTCTGTCTCTTTATACCTCATCACCTGTGGTCTGTCTCTCCTGTCTCTCTACCTCAATCACCTGTGGTCTGCTCTCTGTCTCTCTGTCTCTTACCTCATCACATTGGTCTGTCTCTCTGTTCTCTACCTCATCACTGTGGTCTGTCTCTCTGTCTCTTCTACCTCATCACCCTGGTCTGGTCTCTCTGTCTCTCTACCCTCATCACCTGTGGTCTGTCTCTCTGTCTCTCTACCTCATCACCTGTGGTCTGTCTCTCTGTCTCTCTACCTATCACCTGTGGTCTGTCTCTCTGTCTCTCTACCTCATCACCCGTGGTCTCTCTCTCTGTCTCTCTACCTCTCACCGTGGTCTGTTCTCTGTCTCTCTACCTCATCACCGTGGTCTGTCTCTCTGTCTCTCTACCTCATCACCGGTGGTCTGTCTTTCTCTGTCTCTCTACCTCATCACCGTGGTCTGTCTCTCTGTCTCTCTACCTCTCACCCGTGGTCTGTCCTCTTCTGTCTCTCTACTCATCACCGTGGTCTGTCTCTCTGTCTCTCTACCTCATCACCCGTGGTCTGTCTCTCTGTCTCTCTACCTCATCACCTGTGGTCTGTCTTCTCTGTCTCTCTACCTCATCACCCGTGGTCCTGTCTCTCTGTCTCTCTAACCTCATACCCGTGGTCGTTTCTCTGTCTATCTACCTATCACCTGTGGTTCTGTCTCTCTGTCTCTCTACCTCATCACCTGTGGTCTGTCTCTCTGTCTCTACCCTCATCACCTGTGGTCTGTCTCTCTGTCTCTCTACCTCATCACCTGTGGTCTGTCTCTCTGTCTCTCTACCTCATCACCTGTGGTCTGTCTCTCTGTCTTCTCTCTACCGTTTCTCTCTTATAACCTGTGGTCTGTCTTCTGTCTTTACCTCATCACCCGTGTCTGTTGCTCTGTTCTCTTACCTCATCACTGTGGTCTGTCTTCTTGTCTCTCTACTCCTCACCTGTGGTCTGTCTCCTGCTGTCTCTCTACCTTATCACCCTGTGTCTGTCTCTCTGTCTCATCTACCTCTCACCGTGGTCTGTCTCTCGTCTCTCACACTCATCACCTGTGGTCTGTTCTCTTCTGTCTCTCTCCTCAATCACCTGTGGTCTGTCTCTCTGTCTCTTATCTACTGTGTCTGTCTCTCTGTTCTTACCTCATCACCTGTGGTCTGTCTCTCTGTCTCTCTACCTCATCCCCGTTGGTCTGTCTCTCTGTTCCTCTTACCTCATCACCTGATGAGTCTGTCTCTCTTTGTCTCTCCTACCTCATCACCTGTGGTCTGTCTCTCTTGTCTTCTACCTCATCACCCGTGGTCTGTCTCTCTGTCTTCTTATCCTATCATGTGGGTCTGTCTCTCTGTCTCTATTACTCATTCACCTGTGGTCTGTCTCTCTGTCTCTCTACCTCAATCATCCTGTGGTTGCTTCGTCCTCTCTGTCTCTCTACCCCTCCAATTTCACTTTGGTCTGTCTCTCCTGTTCCTATCCTCCTCAATCACCTGTGGTTGGTCTCTTGTCTCTCTGTCTCTCTACTCCTCATCACCGTTTTCTGTCTCTCTCTCTTCTCTCTGTTCTCTACTCATCACCATGGTCTTGTCTCTGTTCTCTACTACCGTCTCCCTGTGGTCTGTCTCTCTGTCTCTCTGTCTTCTTTTTACCTCATCACCTGTGGTCTGTCCTCTGTCTCTTCGCTCTCCACCTCATCACCTGTGGTCTGTCTCTAGCAGCTGCTGTTCATTTATAAATGTGGCTTAATTAAATAACCTCCATGATGTCCCTTTAGTGTCCACACACACAACACACACAAACACACACACACACACACAACACACACACACACACACACCACACACTACACACACACAACACACACACACACACACACACACACACACACACGACAGCACGCTGTATTGGAGTGAAGATAGACTCAGCTGGTAATGAGTGGAGTAATGAGAGACTCAGCTGGTAATGTAATCTGTAGTGAATGAGAGACTCCAGCTGGTAATGTATTGGAGTATGAGAGACTCAGCTGGTAATGTAGTGGAGTAAATGAGAGACTCAGCTGGTAATGTGTGGAGTTGAATGAGAGACTCAGCTGTAATGTAGTGGAGTGTGAAGAGACGCAGCTGGTAATGTAGTGGAGTAGATGAGAGACTCAGCTGGTAATGTACAGTAGGGAGTAATGAGAAGATCTCAGCTGGAATGTAGTGGAGTGATGAGAGTATCTCAGCTGGTAATGTAGTGGAGTAATGAGAGCCTCAGCTGGTAATGTTAGTGGAGTGATGAGAGCTCAGCTGGAAATGTAGTGGAGTGATGAGAGACTCAGCTGGTAATGTAGTGGAGTGTTGAGAGACTCAGCTGGTAATGTAGTGGAGTAATGAGAGCTCAGCTGGTAATGTAGTGGCAGTAATGAGAGAATCAGCTGGTAATGTAGTGGAGTGATGAGAGACTCAGCTGGTACTGTAGTGGGAGTAAACTGAGCGACTCAGCTGGTAATGTAGTGGAGTATGAGAGACTCAGCTGGTAATGTAGTGGAGTGATGAGAGACAGCTAGGTAATGTATGTGGAGTGATGAGAGACTCAGCTGGTAATGTAGTGG
>NW_019948158.1:45730-51666 GCF_002910315.2 Salvelinus sp. IW2-2015
GTGGTCCTGATCTCATGCTCGGGTTGTCTCCGTCTGTTCTCTCTACCTCATCACCTGTGGTCTCGTCTCTAGCAGCTGCCTGTTTCATTTATAAATGTGGCTAATTAAATAACCCCCTCCATGATGTCCCTTTAGTGTCCACACAACACACACACACCACACACACACACACACACACACACACACACACACACCACACACCACACACACACACACACAACACACACACACACACACACACACACACACACACACACACGCTTTATTGGAGTGAAGATAGACTCAGCTGGTAATGTAGTAGTGAAGTAATGAGAGACTCAGCTGTAATGTAATTGAAGTATGAGAGAGACTCCAGCTGGTAATGTATTGGAGTAATGAGAGACTCAGCTGGTAATGTAGTGGAGTAATGAGAGACTCAGCTGGTTAATGTAGTGGAGAGTGTAATCGAGTGATGGAGACTCAGCTGGTAAATTGTTAGTGGAGAGTGATGAGAGACCAGCTGGTAATGTAGTGGAGTGATGAGAGACCAGCTGGTAATGATGCAGTGAGAGTAGATGAGAAGGACTCAGCTGGGAATGTTGTGGAGTGATGAGAGACTCAGCTGGTAAGTGTAGTGGAGTAATGAGAGACTCAGCTGGTAATTAGTGGAGTGATGAGAGACTCAGCTGTTAAGTAGTGAGGAGTGATGAGAGACTCAGCTGGTAATGTAGTGGAGTATGAGAGACTCAGCTGGTAATTAGTGGAAAGTAATGAAGACTCAGCTGGTAATGTAGTGGAGTAATGAGAGAAAATCAGCTGGTAATGTAGTGGAGTGATGAGAACTCAGCTGGTAAGATGTAGTGGATAATGAGAGACTCAGCTGGTAATGATGGAGTATGAGAGACTCAGCTGGTAATGTGTGAGTGGCAAATGAAATGAGAGACTCAGCTGAGGAATGTAGTGGAGTGATGAGGAGACTCAGCGGTAAGATGTAGTTGGAGAATGAGAGACTCAGCTGGAATGGTAGTGGAAGTAACTGAGGAGATAGCTGGCACTGTTGAAATGATGAGAATCGATTGGTGTATGAGAGGGACGAGACTCACTGGTAATAGTGAGTTGATGAAACCCAATGAGTAGTAGGAGACTCAAGCTGATAATGTAGTTGGAGTGATGAGAGCTCAGCTAGGATAATGTAGTGAGTGGATGAGAGGACTCAGCTGGATAATGTAGTTGAACAGTTATACGATATAGAGAACTCCAGCGGGGTTGGAGGGGTTCGTTGGTTAATGTAGTGGAGTAGAGAGACAGACCACAGGTGATGAGGTAGAGAGACAGAGAGACAGACCACAGGTGATGAGGTAGAGAGACAGACCACAGGTGATGAGGTAGAGAGAAAGAGAGACAGACCACAGGTGATGAGGTAGAGAGACAGAGAGACAGACCACAGGTGGTGATTTAGGTCAAATCAAGCAGATGTAACAGATGATAGGTATATTCAAAGAGCTTTCTTGGCAAGTGAAAGAGACCAAAACATTGTTGTCTCCTCTGTTTGAAGCTGGGGAACAAAACCGAAAGTAAAAGACGCATAAACAAAACTTAAGAACGGGAAGTATAGAAATAGCGCTCATAGAGCAGATCTACCGCTTCTTAGACGTGCTGTCAAGCAGAATGACAGATCTAGAACTCACATTTCTATGTGCATTTGCTCAGGTTGGCCAAATAGTGACATATTGCCACTTTAATTAACTTGAGTATGTGTACGTGTTCTTATAGAGAGTGGACAACAGCTACGTCTAATTGGTAACACAAACGGTGAGCAAGCTGTTCACCTGGTGGAATAATGTAAATAATGGCAGAGTTACGGTTTTCATACTTTTCTCCCTGTTCCACTCATGTGATTTCAACATTTAGGCTCCACCTCAACCCCATTTCGGCTCCGCCTCAACCCCATTTAGGCTCCGCCTTCAACCCCTTTTAGGCTCCGCCTCAACCTCATTTAGGCTCCGCCTCAACCCCATTTAGGCTCCGCCTCAACCCCATTTAGGCTCCGCCTCAACCCCATTTAGGCTCCGCCTCAACCCCATTTAGGCTCCACCTCAACCTCGTTTAGGCTCCGCCTCAACCCCGTTTAGGCTCCGCCTCAACCCCGTTTAGGCTCAGCCTCAACCCCATTTTGGCTCCACCTCAACCCCATATAGACTCCACCTCAACCCCATTTTGGCTCCACCTCAACCCCGTTTAGGCTCCGCCTCAACCCCGTTTAGGCTCAGCCTCAACCCCATTTTGGCTCCACCTCAACCCCGTATAGACTCCACTTCAACTCGAAGTTGTTTCTGAGCACTGTCAACATTTTAAGTCGTAATGCAACTGCAGGTGGTCGGTTGGCGGCAGAGGTAATGTAAGCAGACTGAAATGACAGGGACACATAAAGGCAGGGGAAGATGTTCCTGGTAATCCCTTTAGTGAATGGAACACACTGGTAATGGAAGCTCTACCATTGTCACCAGACTACCACGCACACACACACACACACACACACACACACACACACAACACACACACACGCACACACACACACACAGCACACACAACACACACACACCACACACACACACACACACCACACACTCACACACACACACACACACACACACACACACACACACACACACACACACACACACACACACACACACACACAATGGCTAAATACTCAGTACCATGCCATTAGAATATCACTCAGTTAACGTAGAATTCGTTCAGATTCTCTGTGGAATTTTCTGAAATCTTTACCAACAACATGCCACTGGCTGTGAGGTAAAGACAGTGTGTCTATGTATGTGAATGACTGAACACTATAGATCAGTGAGTCTGCCTGGGCTGTCTCTATATCAGTCGGGCTTGGCGGGTGTGTGTGTGTGTGTGTGGGTGTGTGTGTGTTGTGTGTGTGTGTGTGTGTGTGTGTTGTGTGTGTGTGTGTGTGTGTGTGTGTGTGTGTGGGTGTGTATGTGTGTGTGTGTGAGAGGAGACCCCAATAACTACTGGGATATGCACAGCAACATTGGGAAAATCCTCTGCATTATCATTAACAGCAGACTTCTATATTTCCTCAAGTGAAATCAATGTCTGAGAAAATGTCAAATTGTCTTTTTACCAAATTATCATAAGACAGATCACGTATTCGCCCTTGCAAAGTTTTCTCATGCATTGTGATTTCAAAAAAAAAGATTTTGACTCAATTTGGCATGAGGGTCTGCTTTTCAAATTGATGGAAAGCGTGTTGGAGGGAAAACCATGACACAGGGTTGCAGCCTGAGGCTCACCCTCTTCAACATAACTAGAAGCTGACGTCAAACATCTACGTTTGCTGATGATCTGGTATTCTGTCACCAACCAAGGAGGGCCATACCAGCAGCACCTAGATCTTCTGCACAGATTCGACAGAGCTGGCCCTGACAGAGCTGGGCCCTAGTCAGACCTGGGCCCTGACAGACCTGGGCCCTGACAGACCTGGGCCCTGACAGGACGCTGGGCCCTGACAGAGCTGGGCCCTGACAGACCCTGGCGCCCTGACAGACCTGGCCCTGACAGACCTGGGCCCTGACAGAGGACCTGGGCCCTGACAGAGCTGGGCCCTGACAGAGCTGGGCCTGACAGAGCTGGGCCCTGACAGAGCTGGGGCCCTGACAGAGGGCCCTCGAAACCTGAGCCCTGACAGACCTGGGCCCTGACAGACCTGGGCCCTGACAGACTGGGCCCTGAGCGATGACTGGCGCCTGACAGACCTGGGCCCTGGCGAGACCTGCGGCCTGACGAGCTGGGCCCTGACAGACTGGGCCCTGACAGAGCTGGCCCTGACAGAAGCTGGGCCCTGAACAGAACCTGGGCCCTGACATGACCTGGGCCCTGGACAGAGATGCGGCCCTGACAGACCTGGGCCCTGACAGAGCTGGGCCCTGACAGAGCTGGGCCCTGACAGACCTTGGCCCTGACAGACTTGGGCCCTGCACAGCCTGGGCCCTGACAGAGCTGGCCCTGACAGAAAGCCTGGGCCCTGACAGAGCCTGGGCCCTCAACAGAGCCTGGCCTGACAGAGCCTGGCCCTGACAATGTGAAGACTGGGCCCTGACAGACCTGGCACCTGACAGACCTGCGGCCCTGACAGACCTGGGCCCTGACAGAGCTGGGCCCTGACAGACCTGGGCCCTGACAGACCTGGGCCCTGACAGACCTGGGCCCTGACAGTAAATCTCAGTAAGACCAAAATAATGGTGTTCCAGTTGCCAAGACAACAAATACAAATTCCATCTAGACACCATTTCCTTAGAGCACACAAAAAAAAACACACACCTCAGCCTAAACATCAGCGCCACAGGTAACTTCCACAAAGCTGTTAACGATTTGAGAGACAAGGCAAGAAGGGCCTTCTACATCATCGAAAGGAACATCAAATTCAACATGCCAATTAGAATCTGTCTAGACATACGTGAGTCAATTACAGAACCCATTGCCCCTTATGGTTGTGAGGTTTGGGCTCACCAACCAAGAATTCACAAAATGGGATGAATACCAAATTGAGACTCTGTGTACAATGTAAAACACCAAATAATTAACATCTTCTCAATAGGGGGTGCTGTTTTCACTTTGTAAAGATTCGTTCCCAAATTAAACTGCCTCGTACTCAATTCTTGCTCGTACAATATGCATATTATTATTACTATTGGATAGAAAACACTCTCTAGTTTCTAAAACCGTTTGAATTATTTCTCTGAGTGAAACAGAACTCATTCTGCAGCACACTTCCTGTCAGGAAGTGAGATTTCTGAAATCGAGGTCTCTGTTCTAGGGTCAGTTTATAAATTCCCATGTAAGCTATGGGGCTACATGCACTGCATACGCCTTCCTCTAGATGTCAGTAAGCGGTGAGAATTTGAATGGAGTGGATTGCACCGTCTGGGGCACTATAAAAGCTCTTGGAACGGAAGGTCCGACCTTTTCAACGGGGGGCCTGACGCAAGAGGGACATCACCATGGCGTCCTGAAAAGCTTTCGTTTTAGCAGTTCTATATCTCCGGCTCTGATTTAATTTGATTTTTGTCTTAAAAACTTCATAAGGTAGTTAATTTAAACCGACTTATAGCAGTTTATATCAGAATATTGCGATTTTCTGGAATTTCTTTGTCACGCGCTATCGCGAGTTGGACACCTCTCCGGCACATGGCAGAGCACAATTAAGCAGATTCCCGCTAATAATCAAAATCCAGAAAAAAATTCCACACACACACAAAATCCATTTATCTTTTAAATTAAATTATACGTTAAATTCTACAGCCACCTAATATGAAATGATTACTAAACCTTGTACACACTGCCCAAAAAAGCAACACAATTAGACCCAACCAAATCATGAAAAAACTAAACGATAATGACTTGACACATTGGAAAGAATTACTGAAAAAACTGAGCAAACTAGAATGCTATTTGGCCCTAAACAGAGAGTACACAGTGGCAGAATACCTGACCACTGTGACTGACCCAAACTTAAGGAAAGCCTTTGACTATGTACAGACTCAGTGAGCATAGCCTTGCTATTGAGAAAGGCCGCCGTAGGCAGACCTGGCTCTCAAGAGAAGACTGGCTATGTGCACACTGCCCACAAAATGAGGTGGAAACTGAGCTGCACTTCCTAACCTCCTGACGTCCCAAGAGAGAGATACGTGGCAATTGGGTTCAATGACATATTCAATTAGTTTTAGCCAAATTTAAATAGGTATTTCAATTTTGAATTCTGATGGCAAACAGGTCACACATATTGCTGCTGTGATGCCACACTGTGTTATTTCACCCAGTCGATATGGGAGTTTATCAAAATGAGGTTTGTTTTCTAATTCTTTGTGGATCTGTGTAATCTGTGGGAAAATTTGTGTCTCTAATGATGGGTCATACATTTGTGAGGT
>NW_019948159.1:0-17359 GCF_002910315.2 Salvelinus sp. IW2-2015
AAAAAAAAAGAGGAGGACGATCCTATGCTGTAATCTTCGAACTGGACACCTGACTAGGGAGAAAAAGTCCACAGTCCACCATGCTGTATCTTCAGCTTGGACCACCTGACTGGGAGGACCATTTGTTAATTTTGTTTTATTCTGATTGATTGGATGTTCTGGTCCGAGGCCTTCATGTGTGTTAGTAAGAAGCAGGTTTGTGAACTCAGGACCAAGCTGGATGAGGGGCTGAGGCTTCAGTATGTCAGTAAACAGGTTAGGGAAGCTCAGCCCCAGGACGAGCTGGCATGAGGGGACTGAGGCTTCAGTGTGTTAGTGAACAGATTAAGTGAACTAGCCCCAGGACCAGCTGGATGAGGGGACTGAGGCTTCAGTGTGTTAGTAGAACAGGTTTGGTGAGCTCAGCGCCCAGGACCAGCTGGATGAGGGGATGGAGGCTTCCAGTGTGTTAGTAAGAACAGGTTTGTGGAACTCAGCCCCAGGACCAGCTGGTGAGGGGGACTGAGGCTTAGTGTGTTAAATAGAACAGGTTAGTGAACTCAGCCCGCAGGACCAGCTGGATGAGGGGACTGAGGCTTCAGTGTGTTAGTAGAACAAGGTTTGTGAACTCAGCCCCCAGGATCCAGGCTGGATGAAGGGGATGCTTTTGCTTTGCTCCAGCTCTTGGCATTGCAGGGCTTGGTAATGATATGAGAGAATGTTTCCGAAAAACTTAAATGCTCTTTTTTTTTTATTTTTATTAATTAGTGGATATTGGCTAATTCTTCCCCTGCATGCATTGCTTGTAGTTCTCTCTGGACCTGTAGGAGAATCTACAGACTCTGCATGCAGGGTTTCAATGTGGGTGTTTGTTCCCCATTTGGTAAAAATCTTGTTTTGCCAGTCTCCTCGCTCTCCTGCTCCTCCCCCCCTCCCTCTCCCTCCCTGTTGAATGAATTACTGGCATGGTGCAGACCTGCAGTTTTCAGTAAGTTGTAGTTTTTACACTGTCTCCCTCCATTTAGAAGTATATACAGCGGTCCTGCAGTCCGCAGAGGCCCGGTTAGAGGGAGAGGAGAGAGTGTGTGTGTGTGTGGTGTGTGTGGTGTGTGTGTGGTGTGGTGTGTGTGTTGTGTGTGTGTGTTGTGTGTGTGTGTTGGTGTGTGTGTCGGTGTGTGTGTGTGTGTGTGTGTGTGTGTGTGTGTGTGGTGTGTGTGTGTGTGTGTGTGTGTGTGTGGTGTGACTGCTCTTGTTTGTAAGTTTACTGTGGTTCATCATGGCCTCTTCTTTGGTCGTGGGCTAAAAATGCTGTGGTTGGCTGTTTGCCAAACAACAGAGGAAACAGAGGGTGAATAACTTTATAGGAGGAAGCAGGTTCAATTACTCCATCCCCCCCTCCCTCGCTGCGCTCCTGCCCTCCTGCCCCCCTCCCATCTCCCTCCCTCCCTCCCTCTGCCTCCTGCCCTTTCCCTCCCCCTGCTCTCCTGGCCCCCCTCCTCCTCCTGCCCTCCTCCATCCCTCTGCCCTCACTGCCCCCTCCCTCCCTCCCCTTGCTCTCCTGCCCTCCCTCCTCCCTCCTGCCCCCTCCCTCCCTCCTGCCCCTCCCTCTCATCTATGTCCCAGCAGTTGGGAGCTAGCCTCCGCTAACGCCAGCTAATCAAATTCCTAATCAGTCCGCTGCCGGCCGTTACGAACCAGACACCCACCCACACACACACACACACACACACACACAACGCACACACACACACACCACACACACACACACACGACACAACACACACACACACACACACACACACACGCACGCCACACACATAAAACACGCACAACACACACCCACCCACAACACACTGCACCACACCCAACCACACACACACAACACCACACACACAACACACACACACACACACCACATAACACGCACAACACACACCCACCCACACACACACACTCACACACACCATCACACACACGAAGCCACACACACGCACCCTGCCAGCCTTTATGACACACACACACACACACACCCACACACACCACACACACACACAACACAACACACACACACACCGGTCGGTTGAAGAAGACCATTAACAGTATAGAAGGGCCACGGCAGCAGACCCCATGTATTGAGGATCGGATCAGAATGAGGTTCACACCCCACCGAATATAATGATGGTTCGTTCTCGGTAGGGGAAAACAGGAGCGTCAGGTCCAGGGGAGAGAGAATTAACAGAGTAAAATGGGGGCAGAGATTGTGACTACAATAACCACATAATGACTTGTATGATATTAATGTTGAGTCAGTCTCTCTCCAGGTTAACTTGTGTAATATAATATAAATGAGTGGTATGATAGTAATGTTTGAGTCCAGCCTCTCTCCAGGTTAAACTGTGTAATATAAATAATGAGTGGTGTGATAGTAATGTTGAGTCCAGTCTCTCTCAGGTTAACTGTGTTATAATAATATAATGAAGTGGTGGTTAAACTGTGTAATATAATATAATGAGTGGTATGATAGTATGTGAGTCCAGTCTCTCTCAGGTAATGTGTATATAATATACATGAGTGGCATGATAGTAATGTGAGTGCCAGTCTCTCTCCCTCTCCCAGGTTAACTGTGTTATATCATATAATGAAGTGTATGATAGTAATGTTGAGTTCCAGGTCTCTTCTCCAGGTTAACTGTGTAATATAATATAAATGAGTGGTTATGATAGTAATGTTGAGTCCAGTCTCTCTCCCAGTTAACTGTGTTAATATAATATCATGAGTGGTTATGATAGTAAAATGTTGAGTCCAGTCTCTCTCCAGGTTAACTGTGTAAATATAATATAATGAGTGGTAATGATAGTAATGTTGAAGTCCAGTCTCTCTCCATGTTAACTGGTGTAATATAATATAATGATGGTGGTTCAACTGTGTAATATTAATAAATGAGTTGGGTATGATAGGTAATGTTGAGTCCAGTCCTCTCTCCAAGGTTAACTGTGTAATATAATATAAATGAGTGGTGGTTAACTGTGTAATATAATCTAATGAGTGGTATGATAGTAATGTTGAGTCCAGTCTCTCTCCAGGTTAACTGTGTTAATATATATAATGAGTGGTATGATAGTAATGTTGGAGTCCAGTCCTCTCCATGTTTAACTGTGTAATAAAATATAATGAGTGGTATGATAGTAATGTGAGTCCAGTTCTCTCCAGGTTAACTGTGTACTATAAATATAATGAGTGGTATGATAGTAATGTTGGTCCAGTCTCTCTCCAGGTTAACTGTGTATATAATATAAATGAGTGGTATGAAATAGTCTGTTGAGTTCCAGTCTCTCTCCAGGTTAACTGTGTAATATAATATAATGAGTGGTGTGATAGTAATGTTGAGTTCCCAGTCTCTCTCCAGGTTAACTGTGTAATTATAATATAATGAGTGTATGATAGTAATGTTTGAGTCCAGTCTCTCTCAGGTTACTGTGTAATTATAATATACTGAGTGGTGGTTAACTGTGTAATATAATATATATGAGTGGTATGATAGTAATCGTTTGAGTCCAGTCTCTCTCCAGGTTAACTGTGTCAATATAATATAATGAGTGGTATGATAGTAATGTTTGAGTCCCAGTCTTCTCCAGGGTTTAACTGTGTAAATAAATATAATGAGTGGTATGATAGTAAATGTTGGAGGTCCAGTTCTCTCTGCCAGGTTAACTGTGTTAATATAATATAATGAGTGGTAGAAGTAATGTTGAGTCAGTCTCTCTCCAGGTTAACTGTGTAATATAATCTAATGAGTGGTGGTTAACTGTGTAACTATTAATATCATGAGTGGTATGATAGCTAATGTTGAGTCCAGTCCTCTCTTCCAGGCTTAACTGTGTAAATGGATAATATACATGAGTGGGTGGTTAACTGTGTAATATAATATAACTGGAGTGTATGATAGTAATGTTGATCCAGTCTCTCTCCAGGTTAACTGTGTAATATAATATAATGAGTGGTATGAATAGTAACTGTTGAGTCCAGTCTCTCTCCAGGTTAACTGTGTAATATAAATATAATGAGTGGTATGATAGTAATGATGAGTCCTAGTCCTCTCTCACAGGTTAACTGTGTAAATATAATATAATGAAGTGGTATGGATAGTAATGTTGAGTCCAGTCTCTCTCCAGGTTAACTGTGTAATATAATATAATGAGTGGTATGATAGTAATGTGAGTCCAGTCCTCTCTCCAGGTTAACTGTGTAATATAAATAATAATGAGTGGTATGATAGTAATGTTGAGTCCAGTCTCTCTCCAGGTTAACTGAGGGGGGGGGGATGTAATATAATATAAATGAGTGGTATGATAGTAATGTTGAGTCGCAGTCTCTCTCCAGGTTAACTGTTGTAATACTAATTATAATGAGTGTATGATAGTAAATGTTGAAGTCCAGTCTCTCTCCAGGTTCACTGGTGTAATATAATATAATGAGGTGGTAATGATTAGTATGTTGAGTCCAGTCTCTCTCCAAGGTTACTGTGTAATATAATATAATGAGTGTATGATAGTAATGTTTGAGTCCAGTCTCTCTCCAGGTTAACTGTGTAATATAATATAATGAGTGGTATCGATAGTAATGTTTGAGTCCAGTCTCTCCAGGTTTAATGTGGTAATATAATATAATGAGTGGTATGATAGTAAATGTTGAGTCCAAAGTCTCTCTCCAGGTTTAACTGGGTAATATAATATCATGAAGTGGTATGATAGTAATGTTGGAGTCGCAGTCCTCTCTCCAGGTTAACTGTTAATATAATATAATGAAAAGTTTTGGGGGGTTAATGATAGTAATGTTGAGTCCAGTCCCTCTCCACGGTTAACTGTGTAATATAATATAAATGAAGTGGTATGATAGTAAATGTTTGAGTCCAGTCTCTCTCCAGAGGTTAACTGTTAATATAATATAATGAGTGGGTATGATAGTAATGTTTGAGTCCAGCCTCTCTCCAGGGTTAACTGTGTAATATAATATAATGAGTGGTATGATAGTAATGATGAGTCTCAGTCTCTCTCGCAGGTTAACCTGTGTAATATAATATACATGATGGTAATGAAATCCGTAATGTTTGAGTCCAGTCTCTCTCCAGGTTAATGTGTAATAATAATATATAATGAGTGGTATGATAGTAATGTTGAAGTCCAGTCTCCTCTCCAGGTTACACTGTGTAATATACTATAAATGAGTGGTAATGATAGTAATGATGAGTCCAGTCTCTCTCCAGGTTATGTGTAAATATAATATAAATGGTGGTTGATAGTAATGATGAGTCCATCTCTCTCCAGGTTTAAACTGTGTTAATATAATATATGAGTGGTATGATAGTATATGTTGAGTCAGTCCCTTCTCTCCTTCAGGTTAACTGTGTAATATAAATATAATGAGTGGTTAATGATAGTAATGTTGAAGTCCAGTCTCTCTCCAGGTTAACTGTGTAAATATAATATAATGAGTGGTCTGATAGTAATGTTGAGTCAGTCTCTCTCAGGTTAACTGTGTAATATAATATAATAGTGGTATGTTAGTAATGATGAGTCAGTCCTCCTCTCCAGGTTAACTGTGTAATATATATATAAATGAGTGGTATGATAGTCATGTTTGAGTCAGTCTCCTCCTCAGGTTAATGTGTAATATAATATTGAGTGGTTATGATAGTACAATGTTGAGTCCAGTCTCTCTCACCAGGTTAACTGGGTAATATAATATAATGAGTGGTATGATAAGTAATGTTGAGTAGTCTCTCTCCAGGTTAACTGTGTAATATAATATAATGAGTGTATGAATAGTAATGTTGAGTCCAGTCTCTCTCCGGTTAACTGTGTAATATAATATAATGAAGTGTATGATAGTAATTAGTTGAGTCCAGTCTCTCTCCAGGTTAACTGTGTAATATAATATAATGAGTGGTATGATTAGTAATGTGAGTCAGTCTCTTCTCGCAGGTTCAACTGTGTAATATAATTATAATTGAAGTGGTAATGATAGTAATGATGAGTCCAGTCTCTCTCCAGGTTAACTGGTGGTAATATAATATAATGAGTGGTATGAATGTACATGTTGAGTCCAGTCTCTCTCCAGGTTAACTGTGTAATATAATATAAATGAGTGGTATGATAGTAATGTTGAGTCCAGCCTCTCTCCAGGTTAACTGTTGTCAATATAATATAATGAGTGTGTGATAGTAATGTTGAGTTCCAGTCTTCTCTCCAGGTAACTGTGTAATATAATATACATGAGTGGTATGAATAGTAATGTTTGGAAGTCCAGTCTCTCTCCAGGTTAACTGTGTTAATATAATATAATGAGTGGTATGATAGTAATTTGAGTCCAGTCTCTCTCACAGGTTTACTGTGTAATATAAATAAATGTTAACTGTGTAAATAATATAATGAGTGGTATGATAGGTCAATGTTGAGTACCGTCTCCTTCTCCAGGTTAACTGTGTAATATAATATAATGAGTGGTATGATAGTAATGTTGAGTCCAGTCTCTCTCCAGGTCCAACTGTGTAATATAATATAATGAGTGGTATGATAGTAATGATGAGGTCCAGGTCTCTCTCCAAGGTTAACTTGTGTTAAATAATATAATGAGTGGTAATGATAGTAATTTGAGTCCAGTCTCCTCTCCGAGGTTAACTGTGAATATAATCATAATGAGTGGTATGATAGTAATGGATGAGTCCAGTCTCTCTCCCAGGTTAAAGTGTGTAATATAATATAATGAGTGTATGAATAGTAATGTTGAGTCGCAGTCTCTCTCGCAGGTAACTGTGTTAATATAATATAATGAGTGGTATGATAGTAATGTTTGAGTCCAGTGCTCTCTCCAGGTTAACTGTGTAAATATAATATAATGGTGGGTAAGATAGTCAATGTTGAGTCCAGTCTCTCCTCCAGGTTAAACTGTGTAATCTAAATATAATGAGTGGTGTGATAGTAATGTTGAGTCCAGTCTCTCTCCAGTTAACTGTGTAATATAATATCATGAGTGGTGTGATAGTAATGGTTGAGTCCAGGTTCTCTCCAGGTTAAGCTGTGTAATATAATATAATGAGTGTATGATAGTAATGTTTGAGGTCCAGTCTCTCTCAGGTTATCTGTGTAAATATAATATAAAGGAGTGGTGTGATAGTAAGTGTTTGAGTCCAGTCTCTCTCCAGGTTAACTGTGTAATATAATATATGAGTGGTGTGCTAGTAATGGTTTGAGTCCAGTCTCTCTCCAGGTTAAACTTGTGGGTAAAAAAAAAATTAAATTATAATAATGAGGGTGGGGGGTGTTTGGAAAAAAAAATAGTAATGTTGAGTCCGTCTCCTCTGCCAGGTTAACTGGTGTAATATAATATAATGAGTGGATGATAGTAAATGTTGAGTCCAGCCTCTCTCCAGGTTAACTGTGTTAAATATAACATATAATGAGTGGTGTGATAGTCATGTTGAGTCCAGTCTCTCTCCCAGGTTAACTGTGTAATATAAATATAATGAGTGGTATGATAGTAATGTTGAGTCCCGTCTCTCTCCAGGTTACTGTGTAATATAATATAAATGAGTGGTATCGATAGTAATGTTGAGTCCAGTCTCTCCCAGGTTAACTGTGTAATATATATATAATGTTAACTGTTGTACTATAATATAATGAAGTGGTATGATAGTAATGTTGAGTCAGTCTCCTCTCCAGGTTAACTGTGTAATATAAATAATGAGTGGTATGATCGTCATGTTGAGTCCAGTCCTCTCTCCCAGGTCAACTGTGTAATATAAATATAATGAGTGGTATGATAGTAATGATGAGTCCAGTCTCTCTCCAGGTTACACTGTGTAATATAATATAATGAAGTTGGTTATGATAGTAATGTTTGAGTCCAGTCTCTCTCCAGGTTTAACTGTGTAATATAATATATATGAGTGGTATGATAGTAATGAAATGAAGTCAGTCTCCTCTCCAAGGTTAACTTTGTGTAATATAATATAATGAGTGGTATGATAGTAATGTTGAGTCCCAGTCTCTCTCCCAGGTTAACTGGTGTCATATAAATATATGAGTGGTATGATAGTAATGTTGAGTCCAGTCTCTCTCTCAAGGGTTAACTGTGTAATATAATATATATGAGTGGGTATGATAGTAATGTGAGTCCAAGTCTCTCTCCGGTTAACTTGTGTATATAATATAATGAGTGGTGTGATAGTAAATTTGTTGAGTCCATCTCTCTCCAGGTTTAACTGTGGTAATATAATATAATGAAGTGGTGTGATAGTAATGTTGAGTCCAGTCCTCTCTCCAGGTTAACTGTGTAATATAATATAATGAGTGGTATGATAGTAATGTTGAGTCCAGTCTCTCTCCAAGGTTAACTGTGTAATATAATATAATGAAGTGGTGTGATAGTAAATGTGTTGGTCCAGTCCTTCTCTCCAGGTTAACTGGTGTAATATAATATAATGAGTGGTGTGGATAGTAAATGTTGAGTCCAGTCTCTCTCCAGGTTAACTGTGTAATATAATATAATGAGTGGTGTGAATAGTAATGTTGAGTCGCAGTTCTCTCCAGGGTTAACTGTGTAATATAATATATGAGTGGTATGATAGTAATGTTGAGTCCAGTCCTCTCTCCAGGGTCACTGTGGTAATATAAACTGGGGATCTCCTGAGATGCTGAGGGTTGTGTTTTGCAGGTCTAGAACAAAAAAGCAACTAGACTCCAACTCAATTGACTAAACTCGAATATATTTGACTAAAGTTAGACTGTATTAAATGGACTATACTAAAACGGACCTATACTAAAATGGACTATACTAATGGATAATACTAAACTGGACTATATAAAATGGACTTCACTAAAAATGGACTATACTAAACATGGACCTATACTAAAATGGACTATACAAAATGGCCTATACTAAAATGGACTTCAACTAAAATGGACAATACTAAAATGGACTAACTAAAATGGACCTATACTAAAATGGACTATACTAAGACTAAATGGGACTTTCACAAAAATAGACTAATACTAAAATGGAACTTACTAAAAATGGACTATACTAAAATGGACTATACTACAAAATGACTTCACTAAAATGGACTATACTAAAATGGACTATACTAAAATGGAACTATACTAAAAATGGACCTATACTAAAATGGACTTCACTAAAATGGACTATTACTAAAACGGACTATACTAAAATGGACTATACTAAAACGGGACTAATCCCTAAAATGGACTATACTAAAAATTGGACTAACTAAAATGGACTATACTAAAAATGGACTATACTAATTGGACTATACTAAAATGGACAAATATAAATTGGACTATACTAAAATGGACTTTTACTAAAATGGACTTCACTAAAAATGGACTATACTAAAATGGACTTAACTAAAAGTGACTATACTAAAATGGACTATACTAAAAATGGACCTATACTAAATTGGCCCTATACTAAATGGGACTATACTAAAAATGGATCTATACTAAAATGGACTATACTAAAAATGGACTTCAACTAAAAGGAGCATACTAAAATGGACTATATAAAATGGACTATACTAAATAGGCTATACTAAAATGGACCTATACTAAAAATGGACTTCACTAAATAGACTATACTAAAAATGGACTTTACTAAAATGGACTTCACTAAAATGGACTATTATAAATGGCCTATATCTAAAATGGACTAATACTAAATTGGACTATACCTAAAATGGCACTATACTTAAAATTGGACTATACTGAAAATGGACTATACTCAAATGGACTTCACTAAAATAGACTATATAAAATGGACTTTACTAAAATGGACTTCACTAAAAATGGACTATACTAAAATGGACTAATAACTAAAATGGACTATACTAAAATGGACTATACTAAAATGGGACTAATACTAAAATGGACTATACTTAATTGGACTATATAAAATGGACTTTACTAAAATGACTTCAAACTAAAATGGACTATACTAAAATGGACTCTCTAAAATGGACTATACTAAAATGGGACTATACTAAAATGGACTAATTAACTAAATTGGACTATACTAAAATGGACTTTACTAAAATGGACTTACTAAAATGGACTCATACTAAAATGGACTATACTAAAATGGACTAACTAAAATGGACTATACTAAAATGGACTATACTAAATTGGACTATACTAAAATGGACAAATATTAAATTGGAACTATAACTAAAATGGACTCGACTAAATTGGCTGTACTAAATTGGACTTATTACTAAATTGGACAAATATAAATTGGCCCTAAACTAAATTGGACTATACTAAATTTGGACTATACTAAAATGGGACTATACTAAATTGGACAAATATAAAATTGGACTATACTAAATTGGACTATACTAAAATTGGCACTGTGCTAAATTGGACAATACTAAAAATGGACTATACTAAATTGGACAAATATAAATGGACTATACTAAACATGGACTCGACTAAATGGACTGTACTTAAATTGGACATACTAAAATGGACTATACTGAAGATTGGATCTATACTAAATTGGAAAATATAAATTGGACTAACTTAAATTGGACTATACTAAAATTGGACATACTAAATGGACCTAAACTCAATTGGACTATACTAATTGGACAAATATAAATTGGACTATACTAAAAATGGACTCGACTAAATTGGACTGTACTAAAATTGTGACTATACCTAAATGGACTAATACTAAAAAATAGACTAATACCAATTGGACAATATATAAATTGGACTATACTAAAATGGACTTATACTAAATTGGACAATATTAAAATGGACTATACTAAAATAGAGCTATAACTAAAAATGGACTTCACTAAAAATAGACTATACTAACCATAGATAATACTGAGGAATAGACTATACTAAATGGACTATACTAAAATAGACTAAACTAAAATAGACTATACTAAAAATAGACTACTACTAAAATGGGACTAATACTACAATGGACTATACCTTAAAAATGGACTATAACTAAATGGACTATACTCAAAATAACTATACTAAAATAGACTATACTAAAATAGACTATACTAAAATGGACTATAGCTAAAATAGACTATACTAAAATAGACTATGGGACGAAACTAGACTATACTAAAATAGACTATACTAAAATGTGACTATACTAAATTGGAGCAATACTAAAATGGACAACACTAAAATAGACTAACTAAAATGGACTAAATCTAAATGGACTATCCTAAATTGGACAAATGACTAAAATGGACAATACTAAAATAGACTATAACTAAATAGACTATAACTAAAATGGACTAGACTAAAATGGACTCCCCTTCTAAACCGGCCACTAGGGCAAAACAGTGAGGGCTGGTTGCCATCAAGTAGTATTGTGGGTTGCTACTGGCGTTGTGGGACGGGGAGGTGGATGGGGTAGTCATCAACTCCTGCTCCCTGAGGCATCGCAGTTCAATCTCAGTTCTTGCAGTCATTATATATATATATACAAGATATCTTTTCAAGCATTTCCCAAACCTTAACTCAACCACTGGGGAATGAATTGCCTAAACTTCAATCTCAAAACATTTATGTTTTTTTATCCCCCCGAGGACAAAAATCGGTTCTTGGAGTAAATGTAAACAGTTGTGTGATACCTATTGGTCTGTGTGTATGTGTATTGATAATCTATTGGTCTGTGTGTAGTGTGTATTGATAACCTATTGGTCTGTGTGTAATGTGTGTATTGATACCCTATTGGTCTGTGGTGTAGTGTGTATTGATAACATATTGGTCTGTGTGTGTTATTGATAACCTATTGGTTCTGTGTGTAGTGTAGTATTGATAACCTATTGGGTCTGTGTGTAGTGTGATTGGATAACCTATTGGTCTGTGTGTCAGTGTGTATTGACAACCTATTGTCTGTGTGTAGTGTGGTATTGATAACTATTGGTCATGTGTTATGTGTATTGGATACCATTGGTCTGTGTGTAAGTGTGTATTGATATCCTATTGGTCCTGTGTGTCGATTTGGTTAATAAACCTATTGGTCTGTGTGTAGTGTGTATTGATAACCATTGGTCTGTGTGTAATGTGTATTTGATATACCATTGGTCTGTGTGGTATGTGTATTTAACCTATTGGTCTGTGTGTAGTGTGTATTGATAATCCTATTGGTCTGTGTGTAGTGTGTATGATACATATTGGTCTGTGGTGTTTGGATTAACCTATTGGTCTGTGTGTAGTGTTTTGATAACCTATTTGGTCTGGGTGTAAGTGTGATTGATAACCTATTTGGTTCTGTTGTAGTGTGGTATCTGATATCCTATTGGTCTGTGTTGTAGTGGTGTATTGAATATCCTATTGGTCTCCTGTGTTTAGTGTGTATTGATAACCTTGGTCGTTGTAGTGTGTATGATATCATGTTCTGTGAGTTGATTGATAACCTATTGGTCTGTGTGTATGTGTTTGATAACCTATTGGTCTGTGGTGTTAAATTGATAAACCTATTGGTCTGTGTGTTAGTGTGTATGAATATCCTATTGGTCTCTGTGAGTGTACCTTTGCTGCGTGTAGTTGTTGAATTGATCTATTGGTCTGTGTGTTTGATAACTGGTCGTGTTAGTGTGTATGTACGTATTGTTTTTATGGATGATACCCTATTGTTGTGGGTAGTGATTGTCTCTATGTAATACACCTGTCACACGTAGATTTACCGTGTGTGTGTGTGTGTGTGTGTGTGGTGTGTGTGTGTGTGTGTGGGTGTGTGTGTGTGTGTGTGTGTGTGTGGTGGTGTGTGTGTGTGTGTGTGGGTTGTTTGTGCTGTGTGTGTGTTGTGTGTTGGTTGTGGTGGACGAGGCGTTGGTATTTACTGGAGATGATACGGAATCTAGTTTCCGCGGGTAACGTTTGACCCTCAGAAGGGTTTTTCTGATTGTTCGTAAATATTTTGATCCGTTATTTAAATGACGGTCTCGTCTCTCCCACGATCGGATGATCAATAATAATGAAAGACTTATCAATCTTTCATTCTAAGAACATTGGAAGAATGATCTGAAGTCAACACACCAACTGATCCGTCTGTCAGAGCTACATGCCTCCTCCATTTTCTGGGGGGGGTTAGGGGGAAACCTTAACATTGTTACGTGTATCATTCAACAGGTCCCTTTTCAAAAAGGACCAAACGGCCTTCCTGGGAAGTATTCCATTCAACAGGTTCCCTTTCAAAAGACCGAACGGTAGCCTTCTGGAAGTATTCATCAACAGTTGTTCCCTTTTCAAAACGGACCACCGGAGCCTTCTGGGACAGTAATTCATTCGAAACAGGTTTCCTTTCAAAAGGACCCGACGGTGACTTCTGGGAAGTATTCATTCAACAGGTTCCCTTTTCACAAGAGACGGACACTGGGAGTTCCTTCACGCTCCCCAGGCGGAGCCTTCTGATTCATTCAAACAGGTTCCTTTCACAAAAGGAACCAACGGGCCTTCTGGGCAAAGTATTTCATTCAACAGGTTCCCTTTCAAAGGACCAACTGGGGCTTCTGGGAAGTATTCATTACAACAGGTTCCCTTTTCCAAAAGCCAACGGAGCCGTTGGGAAGTATTACATTCAACAGGTTCCCTTTTCAAAAAGGACTGACGGAGCCTTTCTGGAAGTATGGATACAGTGTGTGTGTGTGGGGTTTGAGTGTGTGTGTGTGTGTGTGAGTGTTGTAATCCGCAAGGCTCTTTTAGGCTCGGACCAACCCTGAATCAAAGTGATGCAACTAGATGTAACGAGGGGGATGAAGGCAACACAACACACACCACACCACCAACACACACACAACACACACCCACACATCACACACACACACACAGCAACACAACACACACACACACACACACACACACACCACACCACCCATCCCACACACACTGGTGTATCCTGTCCGGTATCCTGTCTGCATCTCGTCTGTATCCTGTCTGTATCTCTGTCCTGTGTTCTGTCCCTGTATCCTGTCTGTATCTGTCCTGTATCATGTCTGCATTCTGTCTGTGTTCATGTCCTGTATTCCTGTCTGTACCTGTCTGTATCCTGTCCTGTATCCTGTCTGCTATCTGTCTGTGCTTCTGTCTGTATCTGTCCTGTATCCTGTCTGTATCCTGTCTTGTCTGTCTGTATCTTCCTTGTAATCCTGTCTGCTATCTGTCTGTGTTCTCTGTCCTGTTGTATCCTGTCCTGCGTTCTGTCTGTGTTCTTCTGTATCCCTGTGTCGTATCCTGTCTGTGTTCTGTCTATGTCCTGCTCCGTTGATGGCAGCAACCTTAGTCCCCTAGGTGCAAATCCGGTTATGTGTAAATGTACTTGTGAATAAAGTGATTTGTGATTAGTACTCTCTGCTAAGGACAGGTGAATGGATTTCTTGTAGGAGTTTGTGATCAGTACTTCTCTGCTAACGGCAGGTGAATTGTGATTCAGCTCTCTCTGCTATCATTCTTATGGCTAACGGACAGGTGGTTTGTGATTCAGTTCTCTCTGCTAACGGTCAGGTGATTGTGATTTCAGTTCTCTCTGCTCACGGTCAGGTGATTGTGATTCAGTATTCTCTCTGCTACCGGACCAGGTGATTGTGATTCAGTTCTCTCTGCTACGGCAGGTGGATTTGTGATTCAGTACTCTTGCTCTAACGGACAGGTGATTGTGATTCAAGTACTCTCGCTAACGGACAGGTGATTGTGATTCAGTATCTCTGCTACAATGGTACGACAGGTGATTGTGATTCAGTCTGCTCTGCTAACGACAGGTGATTGTGATTCAGTAATCTCTGCTATTCGGTTCTAGGTGATTGTGATAGTCTCGCTATCATTCTAATGTAAGGTGGGGATCGTTCTCTTGCTTAGCATTCTATGACTAACGGACAGTCATCCGTCCTTAGATATAAATCCGTCAGTGTCTCATATGAGGAAACATGATCGCGACACAGTCTGTAGAATCACAGTGTACTAAATAGAACAGTAAAGAATCCGTCTCTTCTGTCAGACAGGATCCGACACAGTCTGTAGATCACAGTGGTGGAAAGTACCCAATTCTCAAATTGAGTAAAAGTACACAATAACATAATAGACAATAACTCAAGTAAAAGTGAAAGTCACCCAGTAAAATATTACACGTTTTTGGTTCTAAATATACTTAAAGTATAAAAGTAATATGTATTTGCTAATATATACAAAGTTAAAATACTTGAAATTCCTTAAATGAAGGAAACCAGACGGTACCCGTTTCTTGATCAGTACGCAGGGCGCACCAGCATCGACGTCATTTACCCAACAATGCAATCAGCCTGTTGACTCTATCAACAAGGGCCTGATAGATCATAGCTAACTATACCGGTCCGTTCCTCTTATCTCTTCTTAATCAGGAGGAACGAACAAGAGAGAGCGGAGAGGGAAGAGAGAAAGGAGAAAGAGAGAAGCGAAGGAGGGAAGAAGAAGAGAAGAAGAGAGAGCTTAGAGAGTTAATTTTTCTAGTCCTTCAGCAGGGTGGGGATGTGGTTGTTCAATTAAGTCACTAACAAGGATTTCTCCCCTCGTTCTCCTCTCCTACTCCTCTCTGTTCTCTCTCTTCTCTTTTCTTTTGTTAATGTCTCAGCTGTTTTAGCCTAATTTATCCTCATTCTTGTTTTCTCCTGTCTTGAGGGCAGCACCCCCCCCCTCCCCCCATCTCCTCTGTTGAGCGCCTGCAGCTACGACCGTCTCTTCTGCTTCTCCCTTGGGGGAGAACAGAAACACCACACACAAGCACCGTTTGCTTTTACCATTTCAACGGTGGGGACATTTTTATTCCATTTCAAGCTCCCATTTTCTCTAACCCTGTAGTTCTGTCTTTGAGCTGTTCTTGTCTTTGATGTTACTGTAATTAATGTCATTCTGTCTTATTGTTCATGTTCTGTGTTCCTGGTTCTTGTGTTCTTGTCAGTTCTGTGATTCTGCTTCGTGTTTTCCTGTGTTCTGTGTTCCTGTGTTCTTTGTTTTTCTTAGTGAACCCCAGGATGAGTAGCTTGCTGCTTTTGGCACAGCTAATGGGTATCCTATAAAATACTTAAACCCTTAACATAATTATTAACTTATAAACCTAACCCCTACGCCTAAAATATACTTTTTCCTTTTGGGGACCGGTGAAAATGTCCCCACTTGTCAGAATTGTCTTTGTTTTACTGTTTTACTGTCCTTGTGAGGACAAAAGGAGAGTAAAGTTAAACCACACACAAGGATGAGCGAAAACAACACAATACAGGTACAAAATACTGTTACAAAATACCATTACAATATAAAATTACATAATACAATGACAAAATACAGTTAAAATTACAAAATACAATGACAAAATACAGTTACAAAATACAGTTACAATATAAAATTACAAAATATAATTACAAAATACAGTTACAATATAAAATTACAAAATACAGTTAAAAAAATAGAGTTATAAAATACATTTACAAAATACAGTTACAAAATAATGTCATAATATAAAATTACATAATACAATGACAAAATACAGTTATAATATAAAATTACAAAATACAATGACAAAATACAGTTACAAAATAGTTACAATATAAAATTACAAAATATAATTTCAAAATACAGTTACAAAAAAACGTTACAAAATACAGTTACAAAATACAGTTACAATATATAATTACAAAATACAACAACAAAATACAGTTACAAAATACAGCTACAAAATACAGTTACAAAATACAGTTATAATATAAAATTACGAAATACAACAACAAAATACCATTAAGATCAATGTATGAAAATGTATGAATAGAAATACAGAAATCCGTCTGCCTAACAACATTGTCATTAACGGTGACATTAACGTTTAACTTGCTGTGACAGTGACGTGTTGTGTATCTACCTCTGTTGAATGCACAGACAGGAAGTCTCTCTGGATAAGAGTGTCTGCTAAAGGACCAACATGTAAAAATGAACACACCAAAATTAATTGCAAAGCACACTGGGTATTTGTGTTGGCCTTCAAAAAAAAAAAGTTGTGTAGAAAAGTATTATGTTTAAAAAATAATACTAATTACAGCTCTATGAAAGTATCTTGTAACTATACAAATTGTAGTGTATAAGTCTTGTGTGTAGCTGGTTTATAGAGGAGTCAGGCGCAGGACAGCAGATGTGAGTAAGAAACGTACTTTACTCGAAATATCACAAAATAACCCGCAAAAAATAACCCGCAAAATACACGAGCTCACAATAACGGACAGAGAGAGAGAGGAGTTGATGATATTACCAACCCCCTCACAGAGAGAGAGAGAGGAGTTGATGATAATACCAACCCCCTCACAGAGAGAGAGAGAGAG
>NW_019948160.1:0-4441 GCF_002910315.2 Salvelinus sp. IW2-2015
ATAGACAGGACAGAGGTAGAGAGGATAGACATGACAGAGGTAGAGAGGATAGACATGACAGAGGTAGGTAGAGAAGACAGATAGAAAAGGAGAGTGTTCTGAAATAGCAGTGGGCCGGATTCAAACCCTGCTGCAGCAGTGTATACATTGCATTCGGAAAGTAGTCAGACCGCTTGACTTTTCCACATTTTGTTACGTTACAGCCTTATTCTACAATGGAACATATAAAAACTAAACTCTCATCAATCTACACACACTACATCATAATTACAAAGCATGAACAGGTTTTTAGACTATTTTAGCAAATGTATAAAAAATTAAAAAACAGACAAATCTAATTTACATAAGTATTCAGACCCTTTGCTATGAGACTCGAAATGTAGCTCAGATGCATCCTGTTTCCATTGATCATCCTTGAGATGTTTCTACAACTTGACTGGAGACCACCTGACAGGATTGTGTGGAGGCACAGGTCTGGGGAAGGGTACGAAAACAGTTCTGAAGCATTGAAGGTCCCCAAGAACACAGTGGCCTACATCATTCTTAAATGGAAAGAGGTTTGGAACCACCAAGATTCTTCCTAGAGCTGGCCGCCCTGCCAAACTGAGCAATCGGGGGAGAAGGGCCTTGGTCAGGGAGGTGACCAGGAACCCGATAGTCACTCTGACAGAGTTAGCAAACACTTCTAAAAACCAGTTTTTGCTTTGTCATTATGGGCTACTAATGAGGGGGGGGGGGGGCGATGTAGTCAATTTTAGAATAAGCCTGTAACCTAACAAAATGTCAAATAGGTCAAGGGGTCTGAATCCTGTCCCAAGGCACTGTACGTTCTGGAGACCACCCAACATTATATACGTTCTGGAGACAACCCAACATTATATATGTTCTGGAGACCACCCAACATTATATATGTTCTGGTGACAACCCAACATTATATATGTTCTGGAGACCACCCAACATTATATATGTTCTGGAGACCACCCAACATTATATATGTTCTGGAGACCACCCAACATTATATATGTTCTGGTGACCACCCAACATTATATATGTTCTGGTGACCACCCAACATTATATATGTTCTGGTGACCACCCAGCATTATATATGTTCTGGTGACCACCCAGCATTATATATGTTCTGGTGACAACCCAACATTATATATGTTCTGGGTTCTGGAGACCATCCAACAGTATTATGTTCTGGAGGACCACCCAACAGTATATATATTCTGGAGACCACCCAACAGTATATATGTTCTGCGAGACCATTCCAACAGTATATATGTTCTGGAGACCATCCAACAGTATATATTTCTGGAGACCACCCAACAGTATATTGTTCTGGAGACCACCCAAAGACCATCCAAACAGTTATATATGTTTGGATGTACCACCCAACAGTATATATGTCTGGAACCACCCAACAAGCTTATATTATATTCTGGAGACCACCCAACAGTATATATGTTCTGGAGACCACCCAACAGACCACCCAACAGTATGATATGTTCTGGAGACACCCAACAGACCACCCAACAGTATATATGTTCTGGAGACCACCCAACAGTATATATCTTCTGGAGACCATCCAAACAGTATATGATATTCTGGAGACCATCCAACCAGTATATATTGTTCTGGAGACCACCAACAGTTATATATGATTCTGGAGACCACCCCAACAGTATATATTCTGGAGACCACCCAACAGTTATATATTGTTCTGGAGACCACCCAACAGTATATATGTTCTGGAGACCACCAACAGTATATATGTTCTGGCAGACCACCAACAGTATATTATATTCGGGGAGACCACCCAAACAGTATATATGTTCTGGAGACCACCCAACAGTATATATGTTCTTGGAGACCACCCAACAGTATATAATGTTCTGGAGACCACCCAACAGTATTATATTGTTCTGGAGACCACCCAACAGTATATATATTCTTGAGACCACCCAACAGTATATATTTCTGGAGACACCCAACAGACCACCCAAACCAGTATATATGTTCCTGGAGACCACCCAACAGACCACCCAACAGTATATACAGTGGTGAGAACAAGTATTTGAATACACTGCCGATTTTGCAGTTTTCCTACTTACAAACATGTAGAGGTCTGTTAATTTTTATCATAGCTACACTTTCAACTGTGAGAGACGAATCTAAAACAAAAACCAGAAAATCACATTGTATTGATTTTTCAAGCTAATTCATTTGCATTATGCATGACATAAGTATTTGATCACCTACTAACCAGTAAGAATTCCGGCTCTCACAGCACCTGTTAGTTTTTCTTTTAAGAAGCCCTCCTGTTCTCCACTCATTACCTGTAATTAACTCCCACCTGTTTGAACTCGTTTACCTGATAAAAACACCTGTCCACACACTCATCAAAACAGACTCACAAACCTCTCCACAAATGGCCAAGACAGAGAGCTGGTAAAGGACATCAGGGCATAAAATTGGTAGACTGCCACAAGGCTGGATGGGCCTACAGGACAATAGGCAAGCAGCTTGCGTTGAGAATTGCAACAACTGTTGGCGCAATTATTAGAAAATAGAATAAAAATAAAGAAGTTCAAGATGATGCGTGCAATCACCCCTCGGTCCTGGATATGGCGGCTCCATGCAAGATTCCTCACCCTCGTGGGGCATCAATGATCATGAGGAAGGTGAGGATCAAGCCCAAACTACACGGCAGGCCTGGTCAATGCACCTGAAGAGAGCTGGGGACCACAGTCTCAAAGAAAACCATTAGTAACACACTACGCCCGTCATGCGATTAAAATCCTGCCAGCGCACACAAGGTCCCCCTCTCAAGCAGTCGCATGTCCCAGGCCCTTCTGAAGTTTGCCAATACCATCTGGATGCATCCAGAGGAGGAATGGAGAAGTCATGTGGTCTGATTGATTCAAAAATAGAGCTTTTTGGTCTAAACTCCACTCGCCGTGTTTTGGAGGAAAAGAAGGCATGAGTACAACCCCAAGAAACACCATTCCCAACCGTGAAAGCCATGGAGGTGGAAACAATATCATTCTTTGGGCGCATGCTTTTCTGCAAAGGGGGACAGGAACACTGCCACCGTATTGAGGGAGATGGATGGGGCCATGTATTGCGAAGATCTTAGCCAACAACCTCCTTCCCTCAGTAAGAGCATTGATGATGGGTCGTGGCTGGGTCTTCCAGCATGACAACGACCCGAAACACACAAGCCAGGGCCAACTAGGAGTGGCTCCGTAAGAAAGTATCTCAAGGGCCTTGGCAGTGGCCTAGCAGTCTCCAGACCTGAACCCAATAGAAAATCTTTGGAGGGATCTGAAAGTCCGTATTGCCCAGCGACAGCCCCGAACCTGAAGGATCTGGAGAAGTCTGTTATGGAGGAGTGGCCAAATCCCTGCTGACAGTGTGTGCAAACCTGGTCAAGAACTACAAGGAAACGTATGAATCTCCTGTAATTGCAAACAAAAGGATTCTGTACCAAATATTAAGTTCTGCTTTCTGATTGCTACTAAAAATACTTATGTTGCAATAAAAATGCTATATTTCTATTACTTAAAAATCATACAATGTGATTTTTGTATTTTTCGTTTTTAGATTCCGTCTCTCACAGTTGAAGTGTACCTATGATAAAAATTACAGACCTCTACATGCTTTGTAAGTAGGACCAATCGGGCAAAATCGTCAGATTGTATCAAATACTTGTTCTCCCCACTGTATGTTCTGGAGACCACCCAACAGTATATATGTTCTGGAGACCATCCAACAGTATATATGTTCGAGACCATCCAACAGTATATATGTTCTGGAGACCATCCAAACAGTATATATGTTCGGAGACCACCCAACAGTATATATGTTCTGGAGGACCATCCAACAGACCACCCAAACAGTTATATGATTCTGGGACCCACCCAACAGACCACCCAACAGTATATAATGTCTGGAGACCACCCAACAGTATATAGTTTGAGACCATCCAACAGTATATATGTTCTGGAGGACCATCCAACAGTTATATTATTTTCTTGGAGACCATCCAACAGTTATATATTTCTGGAGACCACCCAACAGTATATATGTTCTGGAGACCACCCAACAAGTATAGTGACTTGCTGTCTGGAGAGCCACTCCACAGTATTGAGACTATGTTCATGGAGACCACCCAAACAGTATATATGTTCTGGAGACCACCCAACCAGCTATATATGTTCTGAAGACCACCAATCAGCTCATATGCTGGGACCACCCAACAGTATATATGTTACTGGAGACCACCCAACAGTATATATGTTCTGGGAGACCACCCAACAGTATATTATGGTTCTGGAACCACCCAACAGTATATATGTTCTGGAGAATCTCTCTCCCAACAGATAATGTATGTTCGGGAGACCACCCAAACAGTATATATCGTTCTGGACCACCACCC
>NW_019948160.1:4591-18019 GCF_002910315.2 Salvelinus sp. IW2-2015
ACAAAAAAAGCCCGGAGAGATCCCACAGTAATATTGTCTGGAGACACCCAACAGTATATTATGTCTGGAGACTACCCAACAGACGCATCCACAGTATATATGTTCTGGCGACACACCCAACAGTATATATGTTCTGGAGACATCCAACAGACCTTCCAACAGTTATATATGTTTTGGAAGACCACCCAACGTATATATGGTTCTGGAGACCACCCAACAGACCACCCAACAGGTATATATGTTCTGGAGACCGACCCAACAGACGGCACCCAACAGTAATATATGTTCCTGGAGACCCTACCCAACAGACCACCCAACAGTAATATATGTTTCTAGAGAACCATCCAACAGTAATCATATGTTTCTGGAGATCCACCCAACAGACCACCCACAGTATATATGTTCTGGAGACACCCAACAGACCACCCAACAGTATAATATGTTTCTGGAGGACCACCCAACAGACCACCCAACAAGTATATCTGTTTCTGGAGAACACCCAACAGACCAGCCCAACCAGTATATATGTTGCTGGAGAGCCACCCAACAGAACCACCCAACAGTATATATGTTCTAGAGACGCATCCAACAGTATTATATGTCTTGGAAGACCACCCACAGACCACCCAACAGTAATGATATGTCTAGGAACCACAAAGTAAATATTTCTGGAGACCACCCAACAGTATATATGTTCTGGCAGACCCACCAACGACCACCCACCAGTAATATATGTTGCTGGAGACCATCCAACAGACCACCCAACCGTAATATATGTTCTGGAGACCCCCAACCAGTAAATATATGTTCCTGGAGACCACCAACAGACCACCCAACAGTAAATATATGTTCTGGCAGACCATCAACAGACTCACCCAACAGTAATATATGTTCTGGAGACCACCAACAGTATATATGGTTCTGCGAGACTACCCACAGACATCCAAGAGTTATATTATGTTTCTGGAGACGACCCCAACAGTATATATGTTCTGGAGACTCCAACCATCCAACAAGTATATCAATAGTTCTGGAGCCCATCCATCAGACTAGTTATATGTTCTGGAGACACCCACAGTACATATGTTCTGGAGACTAACCAACAGACCATCTTCTGAGCAAGTTATATGTTCTGGAGACCACCAACAGTATATATGTTCTGGAGACCATCCAACAGTATATATGTTCTGGAGACACCAAGTTATTTCTGGCCACACTATCATTGTTCTGGAGACACCCAACCAGTATATATGTCTGAGACCACCCAACATTTATATATGTTTAGAGACCACCACAAGTAATATATTGTTCTGGAGACACAAGTTTTTCTGACCACCCACCAGTAATGTTGACGCACTCCAACTATATTGTCTGGACTAATATATATGTTTCTGGAGACCACCCAACAGTATATATGTTCTGGAGACACCAACAGAGGTCCAACATATATGTTCTATGAGCACCACCAACAGTATATATGTTCTGTGAGACCGACCCAACAGTTTTGAAACAGTATATTGTTCTGGAGACCATACCCACAGACAAAGTATATATGTTCTGGAGACCACAACAGACCACCCAACAGTATATATGTTCTGGAGCACCACGCCACCAACAGTATAATATGTTTTGGAGACCTCCAACAGAATATATTATTCTGGAGACCATCAACAGTTATAGTTCTGGAGACACCAACAGTATATATGTTTCTGGAGACCTCCAACAGCTTCCAACGTATATGTTTGAGCAAAATTGTTCTGGAAGACCACCCAACAGTATATATGTTTCTGGAGCCACCAACGACCAACAGTATTATATGTTCTGGAGACCACCAACGACCACCCCACAGTAATATATGTTCTGGAGACACACAGCCAACATATATATGTTCTGAGACACCAACAGTATATATGTTCTGGAGACACCCAAAGTACTGGAACCCACCCAACAGTATATATGGTTCTGAAGACCAACCCCAACAGACCCACAGTATATATGTTCTGGAGACCACCAACAGACACCAACGTATATATGTTTCTGGAGACCACCCACAACACACCGTATATATGTTTCTGGAGACTACCCAACAGTATATTGTTCTGGAGACCACCCAACAGATATATGTGAATCACAGTTATATGTTCTGGAGACCTACCACAGATATATACGAGACCACCAACAGTATATATGTTCTGCGAGACCATCCCAACATCACAGTATATATGTTCTGGAAGACCATCCAACAGTATATATGTTCTGGAGACCACCCAACAGTATATATGTTCTGGAGACCTACCCAACAGACCATCCAAACAATGTTGAGCCACAACAGATATATGTTCTGGAGACCACCCAACAGTAATATATTCTTAGAACCACCAACAGTATATATGTTCTGCGAGACACCAACCCCCAACAGTAATATGTTCTTGGAGAACCCAACAGCACCAGTATATATGTTCTGGATGACACCCACACATCAGGATATATATGTTCTGGAGACCACCCAACAGTATACTAACTGTCTAAGAGCCATCCAACGTATATATGTTCTGAGCACCCAACATGTATATATTTCTAGAGACCACACCAACAGTATATATGGTTCTGGGACCACCCAACAGACATCACATATATTTCTGGAGACCACCCACAGATATATGTCTGGAGACCACCCAACAGTATATATGTTCTGAACCACCTCAACAGTATATATATGTTTCTGGAGACATCAAACCCACACCACAGTATATATGTTTGGAACCCAGTAATCGGCCACCCAAACAGTATATATGTTCTGGAGACCCACCCAACAGTCATATTGTTCTGGAGCCACGCAAACATATATATTTCTGGAACAGCTCCAGCTCTTCTGGGCAGGCTTTGCACTAGAATGTTGGATACATTGCTTTGGCGGGGACTTTCTTCCATTCAGGACTTTCTTTCACAAGAGAATGAGTGAGGTTGGGTGCTGATGTTGGGCGTTGGCCTGGCTCACAGTCTACGTTGCAATTCATCCCAAAGGTGTTCGATAGGGTTGACGTCAGGGCTCTTGTGTACGCCAAGTAAAGTTTTCCCACAAGGGATCTCGAAAAACCATCTTCTGTCATGGACCCTCACTATGTCACGTGGGGCATTGGTCATGTTGTTGAAACAGGAAAGGGCCTACCCAAACTTTGCCAGAAGGTTGGAAGCCCAGAATCGTCTAGAATGTATTGTATGATGTAGCGTTAAGGTTTCCCTTCACTGGAACTAAGGGGTTGTAGCCCGAACACATGAAAAACAGCCCATTATTGCTCCTCCCAAAACTTTACAGTTGTTGGCACTATGCCTTGAGGGGCAGGTTACGACCTGCTGCCATCCGCCTAATCACAGATTTGTCCGTTGACTGCAAGATTGGTGAGGCATGAATTCATCACTCCAGCAGAACTCTAGCCTTGTGTGCGTGCGGTTGCTCGGCCATGGAAAACCCATTTCATGAAGCTCCCGAGTAACAGTCCTTTGTGCTGACGTTGCTTTCTCAGAGGCAAGGTTTGGAACTCGGTAGTGAGTGTTGCAACCGAGGAAAGACACGTTTCAGCACTCGGAAGTCCAGTTCTGTGAGCTTGTGTGGCCTACCACTTTGCTGCTGAGACGTTGTTGCTCCTAGACGTTTCCACTTTACAATAACAGCACTTACAGTTGACCGGGACACCTCCAGCAGGGCACAAATTTGACAAACTGACTTGTTGGAAAGGTGGCATCTTATGACGGTGCCACATTGAAAGTCACTGTGCTCTTCAGTAAGGCCATTCCTCTGACAATGTTTGTCTAGAGAGAGAGAGAGAGAGAGAGAGAGGATCCTGCCTGGTCTGCCACTGCAGGTGGACTCTTAGCTGTCTGCTTGCCTCTATGCCCACTTGTATTCCTCTATAACAGTAGTGTTTGTCTGAAGGAGTGTTCCTGTTAACCCTGCACTACAGCAGAGCAGTCCTCTAACACTACGCTAGCCCAGCTACCTTCAGACTTAGGGTGCGTCCCAAATGGGCACTCTGTTCCCTCTGCAGTGCACTACTTTTAACCAGGGAACATAGGGCCTCTGATCAAAAGTAGTGCACTCTATAGGGAATATGATGCCGTTTGGGATGCAGAGCCACTTCTCCATACAAGGCCACCTCACCCTCTGACAGCCACTTGAAATTCCCCTCGATGCAGCAGGATTCTGTAAAGGCGTTGGCACGCTCTGTCATGGTTATATAGTTATAGATTTTACTCCCAAAAAKGCACCCTATTCTATTTGTAGTGCACTACTTTTGATCAGGGAATCCCACAGGGCTCTGATCGAAGGTAGTGCACTCTATAGGGAATAGGGTGCCATTTGGGACTCTGACATGGGCTCTTAACTTTCACAGCTCTGTTCCAAAGGGTCCTTCACACATGCACAGATGTAGGATTTTAATTTGATCACACTGTAGCAGGAAAAAAATTCTGCAATGCAGGAATTGTAAAACTTGTAGTGTATTTGAGGTTTAAAAAGGCTTCTGAATTGTGTTATTTAAACTTTGAAATTCCAGACTTGATTTTCCCTTACGAAAAAATGTATCAACCCTCACAAAAATGTCCGTTAATTATAGTCTACATAATAATTCACATTTCCTGTTGCTGCAGGATGATTTTCCTGCTGTAGCAAATCAATCAAATGTATTCATAAAGCCCTTCTTACATCAGCTGATGTCACAAAATGCTGTACAGAAACCCAGCCTAAAACCCCAAACAGCAAGCAATGCAGGTGTAGAAGCACGGTGGCTAGGAACAACTCCCTAGAAAGAACTGGCTCAAATTGAACTGACTGGCTCAAACTGGCTCAAAAAATGAACTGGCTCAAACTGGCTCAAATTAAGATCCTACATCTGAGGCGTGACGAGGACGAGGAGCGACTCCCACCTGTATGGTTTAAGATGATGTGTCCAGATGCAGTCATTATCATTTCACGACTGATTGATGTGCTTCTCCTGAAGTCAATAAAAAAAAGCAATTTAATCAAAAATCAGATCTATGATTTTTCCATTCAACGTCCAATGTAGCTGTTTTATCTCAATATCAAAAMATGTCTGTGTAGCAGTTAAGTACCTTACTGTGATTGTTTTCAATTAAAATGGTCAAAAATAAACAACATTTGCTTCTTAGCAAAGGGCAATTTCTCAAGCAAGAATTTAGCTAGAACTGTCTGGGAGTGGTCTGAGTGGGGAGGGGAAAACTGTAAACTGGCTGTTATTGGTAGAGAGGTTTGGAACTCTCTTTCTTATTGGTCTATTAACTAATTTATCGCCTGGTGACGTCACCATGGGAGGCTGAAACTCCATCCCACCAAAACAGGCAGAAATTACATTAAAACTGCATTTTTCATTATTTTCACAATTTCACAGTATTATTCCAATTTCATAGTGTGGAAATATACAGTATATAAAACGCAGTAAAAGTATGTTTTTTGACTGCACTGGGCCTTTAAGTTCTCGGAACTGTGGGGGAACATATCGCGGTGGCATACCCACCACAGGATTTGATCTGTAAGTGTTTGTAATGTTTTAATATGCGGCATCTGGTCCCTTGTGTCAAAGGCTGCATATCTGGCAGCCTACTTACTATATAGTGCACTACTTTTGACCAACAGTATACATAAGTAGTGCACTAAATAGAGAATAGGGTGTAACTTTTGACACATGCAGCCACAGATTTACTGTAGCTGTTGATGGTGCCCTCACGGGTTTTGTATCCCATCAGTTGGCTTCGGTGGTGTGTTTGAATGTTGTATTATTTTACTACTGTTGTTGGGTTGGGCAGCGCTTAAAGGCCCAATTAAGCTGTTTTTATATCGATATCAAATAATTTCTTGGTATCAAGGCACAAGGCGAGACCCAGATGCAGACACAGGAGGCAGATGGTTGGAGTCTTACGATGTTTATTAATCCAAAAGGGGGTAGGCAAGAGAATGGTTGTGGACAGGCAAAAAGGTCCAAACCAGATCAGAGTCCAATAGGTACCGAAGGGCAGGCAGATTCAAGGTCAGGGCAGGCAGGATGATCAGGCAGGTGGGAAAGTAGTCCAGTCAGGCAGGGGTCAGAACCGGAAAGACTAGCAAAAGACAATAGAAAAGGAGTACAGGGAAAAACACGCTGGTTGACTTGACTAAACATACAAGACGAACTGGCACAGAGAGACAGGAAACACAGGGATAAATACACTGGTACAGAGAGACAGGAAACACAGGGATAAATACACTGGCACAGAGAGACAGGAAACACAAGGATAAATACACTGGCACAGAGAGACAGGAAACACAGGGATAAATACACTGGCACAGAGAGACAGGAAACACAGGGATAAATACACTGGGGAAAATAAGCGACACCTGGAGGGGGTGGAGACAATCACAGGGACAGGTAAAACAGATCAGGGTGTGACATCTGGGTAACAATTAAGCTGTTTTTATATCGATATCAAATCATTTCTGGGTAACAATTAAGTACCTTACTGTCATAGTTTTCCATTAAAATTAACAAAAATATATATTCTTTGCAAACATAAATGGCTCCAGTAATCATTTTGCTACGACTGTCTGGGAGGGGTCTTAGTAAGGGGGGAAAAACTGAAAACTAGCTGTTATTAGCAGAGAGGATTGGAACTATCTTTGTTATTGGTCTATTAACCAATTTACTGCTTGGTGATGTCACCAGGCAAGCTGAAATTCTCCCCCATGCAAATCTGCTGATTATAATATTTTAACTATCAGGGGATAAGAACCTTTTCACACTTTTACAATGTTCATTCCATCATCTTTTCCACAATATGATACAAAACACAGGAAAACATCATTTTGATTTCACCGGGCCTTTAATGAAACACTTTAGCACTCATTCTCTYATCCTCCACTTCTCTGCTGCTTTCATCAAGGCTGTGCGTCCCAAATCRCACCCTATTCCCTGGTCAAAAGTAGGGAACTAGTACTATATAGAGAATAGGGTGTCATTTGGAACGCAGTCATCAAATCACTGCAGAAGGGCCATTCATTTGATTCAAAATAAATAATCAGTCCAATTCAATTATACTGCAATTATCTCCCGCTCAAAAGCACTGGATAAAGTGCACCTAAATATGCCTTTGCACACTCTCTGGCTGGCTGGCTGGCTGGCTGGCTCTCTGTCTGTCTGTCTGTCTGTCTGTCTGTCTGTCTGTCTGGCTCTCTGGCTGGCTGGCTGGCTGGGTTTTTGGCTGGCTGTCTGGCTGGCACCATACAAGGCAAAGCAAGCAGGGTAGCAGTGCATTGATGTATTGCTAATTTAGTCCTCTTTCAGACTAGGCCTGTGTCCATGACTAGGCCTGTGTCCATGCCTTCATGTATACTGAGCTGATGGTGAATGACGGGCGGTATCCACTACCGCACCAGTAGTAGTGGAGGAATAGAGTAGTGGGTTTTGGATTATGACCAGTATACTATTCAGACCATTCAAACGAATGAAATGACTGGCGCTGGTGCTGGGACTGGTGCTGGGTCTGTGAATGGGACTGGTGCTGGGTCTGGTGCTGGGTCTGTGAATGGGACTGGTGCTGGACTGGTGGCTGGGTCTGAATGGGACTGGTGCTGGACCATGGTGCTGGTCTGTGAATGGGATGGTGCGGTACCGTGCTGGTGAATGGGCTGGTTGTGGCTGTGAATGGAACTGGTGGTGGCATGGGTGCTGGGTCTGTGAATGGAATCGGTGCTGGGCGTGGTGCTGGGTCTGTGAATGGGACCTGTGTGTGCGGGTCTGTGAATGGGTACTGGTGCGGGTTGTGAACTGGTGTACTGGTTGCTGTCTGGTGCTGGGTCTGTGAAATGGGACTGGTGAGCTGTGGACTGGTGCGTGGTCTGTAAATGGGACTCTGGTGCTGGGTCTGGGTGGGGAATGGGACTGGTGCTGGTCGCGGTGCTGGGCTCTGTGAATGGGACTGGTGCTGGGTTCTGCGTGCTGGGTATGTGGTTGGGACTGTGCTGGACTGGCTGCTGCGGTCTGTGAATGGGACTGGCTGCTGGGGTGCTGGTGCTGTGAATGGGACTGGTGCTGGGTCTGTGAAGGGACTGGTGCTGGGTCTGGTGCTGGTCTGCGTTGAATGGGACTGGTGCTGGGACTGGTGCTGGTCTGTAAATGGCGACTGGTGCTGGTCTGTGAATGGGACTGGTGCTGGGTCTGGTGCGGGATGTGAATGGGACTGTGTGGCTCTGGTGCTGGGTCTGTGAATGGGACTGGTGCTGGTATGTTGAATGGACTGGTGCTGGGTCTGTGAAATGGGACTGGTGTGGTCTGGGCTGGGACTGTGAATGCGGACTGGGTTGCGGGTCTGTGAATGGGTCTGGGAATGGGACTGGTGCTAGGTCTGTGAATGGGACTGGTCGTGAATGGGACTGGTGCGGCCTGTAAATGGAGCTGGTCTGGGTCTGGGTCTGTGACATGGGCTGGTGCTGGGCTGTGTGGGCTGGTCTGGGATGGTGCTGGGTCTGTGCTGGTCATGGTGCTGGTCTGTGGTAAATGGGACTGGTGCTGGGACCTGTTGCTGGGTCTGGGTGCTGGGTTGGTGCTCGGGTCTGTAAATGGGACTGGTGCTGGGCCTGGTGCTGGGTCCTGGTGCTGGGTCTGTAAATGGGACTGGTGCTGGGACTGGTGCTGGGTCTGGTGCTGGGTCTGTGCTGGGTAATGTAAATGGGACTGGTGCTGGGACTGGTGCTGGGTCTGGTGCTGGGACTGGTGCTGGGTCTGTAAATGGGACTGGTGCTGGACTGGTGCTGGCATGGACTGGTGCTGGGTCTGGTGCTGGAAACTGGTGCTGGGTATGTAAATGGGACTGGTGCTGGACTGGTGCTGGGACTGGGTCTGTGAATGGACTGGTGCTGGGTCTGTAAATGGGACTGGTGCTGGGACTGGTGCTGGGTCTGGGTCTGTAATGGACTGGTGCTGGTCGTGAATGGACTGGTGCTGGTCTGTGAATGGACTGGGCTGGGTCTGTGAATGGCTGGTGCTGGTGCTGGACTGGGGACTGGGTCTGTGAATGGGACTGGGACTTGGACTTGCGCTGGTCGATGCCTGCCTATAAACTGGTAATCTCAGTTAACCCAGAACTAAAATCTTGGTCAGATGCTCGTAGTCTCCCTTTCTCTCTAACGCGCTCTCTTCTCTAACCCCTCCTTTCTCTCTCTACCTCTCTCTCTTCTCCACCCCTCCCTTCTCTCTCTACCCCTCCTTTCCCCTCTACCTCCTTTCTTTCTCTCTCTACACCCTCCCTTTCTCTCTACCCCTCTCTCTCATCTCTACACCCTCCCTTTCTCTCTACCCCTCTCTCTCATCTCTACCCCCTCCCTTTCTCTCTACCTCTGTCTGTCTCCCCTGAGGCCCTATTGCCCTATTATAAAGGACAATCTGAGGAGTGGGGTGGCAGAAGAGAATTCTACTTTTCTCATTACATCCTTGTAGCTGGTAACGCGACATTTTTGGTCTGCATGTAACGCCTACTCCTGCTCCCTCCCTCCTACCCTCGACATCGCTAGTCTACTAACCACCAAGTCCTGGCAACCCACATTGTGCACACCTGCTCATCATTTTCTCCCTGATTACTCCCCCTTTTATTTAGCCCTCAGTTGTCTTCAGTTACTAGGTGTTATTGTTTTCTCTTACGTTATGTACGTGTCTCATGTTTGTTAAAACTGTTTCGGTTCTTTATTAAACTCACCTTCTACACCTGCTTCCTGACTCCCGGCGTATACGTTACAGAATTAACACCTCGACAATATGGAAGCAGCAGAAGATTTAACCCTCCTCCAGACGGTTAAGGAACAAGGTAATCTAATCCATCAACACCGCGACCAGCTGGGTGAAACTGAGTACGGCCATGGAGGAGGTTCTCCGCGTTCTCCACTGCCTCGACACCACTAGCGAGGCTCTCAATACCCCCATCAGAGGGCATCCTACCACGGGTCGTCACAGTGAGCCAGTCCAACCAGCCTACCCAGCTGTCCGCCCAGGTCAGCGATACCCCGACTATCCCTTCTGGAGAAATATGATGTCACTCCATCGAAATGCCGTGGTTTCCTACTCCAATGCTCCCTCTATTTAACATATCAGATGGGAATCTCCACCACCGAGAGGTCCAAGGTTGCCACGGTCATTCCCCTGCTGACCKGACGGGTGTTGGAGTGGTCTACGGATGTCTGGGAGAAAGGAGAGGAGGAGCTGGGGTCCTATGAGATGTTCATGGCTCTGTTCACGACGGTCTTCAACCATCCTCCAGAGGGCAGAGAGGGAGGCGAGCAACTCTTCCAGCTCCAGCAGGGTGCCCAGACCGCAGAGTAGTACGCCCTCACCTTTCGGACTGTGGCAGCTTCCAGCGGATGGATTGAGCCAGCGCTCCGCATTCTATTCCGCTGTGGACTGCACGAGGAGGTCGAGATGGAGTTGGCATGTCGAGATGACAATATTTCCTGTGGATGCTCTCATCTCGATGGTCATCCGTCTGAATAACCTTCTGCGGGAGCGCCGGTGTCCATCTCGCTACTCGCCTCCCTCCTTTGGCTGTCCCGAGGCAGAGCCTGAACCCATGGAGGTAGGGGCCCACACACCTCTCCGCTGCAGGGCGGCGTCGCCGGAGACAGCTGGTGCTCTGTTCCTATTGCGGCCAGGAGGGCCGCTCTACCTTCAGTGGTGTCCAGTGCGTCCTTACGCAGGATCCACTAGAACAGAGAGGCAGCCCCGTGACCTTCCATCTCCCAGGGTAGGCGTGAGTATCTCATTTTCTTAGTTTTTTAGCCAAACCCTTTCTGGTTCCTATTTCACTGGATGGCTGTCCCTCAAGTGTTGTCTCTACAGCTCTAGTGGACTCCGGTGCCGTTGAGAACTTCATCAACCAGGCCCTCACCTCCTCCCTGAACTTAATCTCATAAACCGCTCACCACTCCTTTTCCTATCCATGCTCTGGACACACGACCATTGGGATCTGGCACAGTTACACACATCATCGCACCACTCACCCAATTCGCCAGGAAAGCCTTCCCTTCTTTATCACCTCCGCACCTGTACACAAGGTAATCCTCGGACTCCCGCGGCTCCAACGTCACAATCCCACCATCACATGGTCGCGTATGAAAATGACCGCCTGGGGACCAGGATGCCGGAGGACATGCTTTCCCGTACCCTGTGGTTCCATGCCGGAGGACATGCTTTCCCGTACCCTGTGGTTCCATGCCGGTGGACATGCTTTCCCGTACCCTGTGGTTCCATGCTGGAGGACATGCTTTCCCGTACCCTGTGGTTCCATGCCGGTTGAGGGCCCTGTGAATGCCCACCAGCCTATCAATCGGTCCTG
This sequence comes from Salvelinus sp. IW2-2015, assembly GCF_002910315.2. Lineage (NCBI taxonomy): Eukaryota > Metazoa > Chordata > Actinopteri > Salmoniformes > Salmonidae > Salvelinus > Salvelinus sp. IW2-2015. The sequence continues at coordinate 15,959 of NW_019948160.1, forward strand.
CTGTATCATTAGCCCTGTATGTTGGGACATAGATGTAGATATCCGGAGTGCATCTACGTTCCCACAGGGCTGAGAGATCGGCTGTTAACCTGGGCATACACATTCCTCACCGCTGGACACCCCCACCATCTAATCCCTCTCCGAAAAGTACTGGTGGCCCACCTTGGCGCAGGACTTCATCCACTACTTCAACACATGCTCCATATCTACTCAGTCCAAATCTACCAGAGTAACGTGTAACAGACCAGTGTCGTATTCTACCAGAGTAACGTGTAACAGACCAGTGTCGTATTCTACCAGAGTAACGTGTAGCAGACCAGTGTCGTATTCTACCAGAGTAACGTGTAACAGACCAGTGTCGTATTCTACCAAGAGTAACGTGTAACAGACCAGTGTCGTATTCTACCAGAGTAACGTGTACAGACCAGTGTCGTATTCTACCAGAGTAACGTGTAACAGACCAGTGGTCGTATTCTACAGAGTAACGTGTAACAGACCAGTGTCGTATTCTACCAGAGTAACGTGTAACAGACCAGTGTCGTATCCTACCAGAGTAACGTGTAACAGACCAGTGTCGTATTCTACCAGAGTAACGTGTAACAGACCAGTCTCGTATCTACCAGAGTAACGTGTAGCAAGACCAGTATTCGTATTCTACCAGAGTAAACGTGTAGAGAACCAGTGTCTTATTCTACCAGAGTAACGTGTAACAGACCAGTATGCGTATTCTACCAGAGTAACGTGTACAGACCAGTGTCGTATTCTACCAGAGTAACGTGTAGCAGACACAGTGTCGTATTCTACCAGAGTAACGTGTAACAGACCAGTGTCGTATCCTACCACAGTAACGTGTAACAGACCAGTGTCGTGTCTACCAGAGTAACGTGTAACAGACCAGTGTCGTGCTCTACCAGAGTAACGTGTAACAGACCAGTGTCGTATTCTACCAGAGTAACGTGTAACAGACCAGTGTCGTATTCTACCAGAGTAACGTGTAACAGACCCAGTGTCGTATTCTACCAGAGTAACGTGTAACAGACCAGTGTCGTATTCTACCAGAGTAACGTGTAACAGACCAGTGTCGTATTCTACCAGAGTAACGTGTAACAGACCAGTGTCGTATTCTACCAGAGTAACGTGTAACAGACCAGTGTCGTATCCTACCAGAGTAACGTGTAACAGACCAGTTGTCGTATTCTACCAGAGTAAGTGTAACAGACCAGTACGTATTCTACCAGAGTAACTGTAACAGACCAGTGTCGTATTCTACCAGAGTAACGTGTAACAGACCAGTGTCGGTATTCTACCAGAGTAACGTGTAACAGACCAGTTCGTATTCTACCAGAGTAACGTGTACAGACCAGTGTCGTATTCTACCAGAGTAACGTGTAACAGACCAGTGTCGTATTCTACCAGAGTACGTGTAACAGACCAGTGTCGTTCTCTACCAGAGTAACGTGTAACAGACCAGTGTCGTATTCTACCAGAGTAACGTGTAACAGACCAGTGTCCGTATCCTGACCCAGGGTAACGTTGTAACAGACCCAGTGTCGTATTCTACCAGAGTAACGTGTAACAGACCAGTTCGTATTCGTACCAGAGTAACGTGTAACGACCAGTGTCTGTATTCTACTCCAGAGTAACGTGTAACAGACCAGTGTCTATTCTACCAGAGGTAACGTGTAACAGACCAGTGTCGTATTCTACCAGAGTAACGTGTAGCAGACCAGTCTGGTATTCTACCAGAGTAACGTTGTAACAGACCAGTGTCGTATCTACCAGAGTAACGTGTACAGACCAGTTCTCGTATTCTCAGAGTAACGTGTAACAGACCAGTGTCGCTATTCTAACAGAGTAACGTGTAGCAGACCAGTTATATTCTACCAGAGTAACGTGTAACAGACCAGTCCTATTCCTACCACAGAGTACGTTAACAGACCAGTGTCGTATTCTACAGAGTAAGTGTAAAGACCAGTGTCGTATTCTAACCAGAGTAACGTGTAACAGCCAGTGTCCTTATTCTACCAGAGTAACGTGTACAGACCAGTTCGTATTCTACCA
>NW_019948160.1:21082-21945 GCF_002910315.2 Salvelinus sp. IW2-2015
TATTCTACCAGAGTAACGTGTAACAGACCAGTGTCATATTCTACCAGAGTAACGTGTAACAGACCAGTCTCGTATTCTACCAGAGTAACGTGTAGCAGACCAGTGTCGTATTCTCCCAGAGTAACGTGTAACAGACCAGTGTCGTGCGCTGCCTGAGTAAAATGTAGCAGACAATATTTTCACGAAACTTGTAGTAATTGTGAAGGGGTCTTACTATCTCTCTCCTACATCCTCCCTGCTTTCCCTTCCTTTCTCGTACCCTCCGTTTTTTCTCTGTCTCTTTGCACTATCCATCCTTCATGTAACTCTTTCCTCCCCCCAATCTGAATATCTCTCCCCCTCCCCTCTTCTGTCCGCAGGTGGAGAGATGGCACTTCTCCTTTTAATTATCCTAGTGTTCCCCTCCCTCACACCGGCCAAACACAATACAACCACAGGTAATGGCTTTGTGCTTTCAGTTAAATATGAGTCTTTGACGTGACAGATGGCACCAGATGGCACCATATTAGCACAGGGTTCTGATCAAAAGTAGCGCACTATGTAGGGATTAATGTGCTGTTTGGGACACAAACTATTACCAGAGACAGCCAGCCACCAAACACCTTCAACAGCTAAGGTATGGCAGACCAGACTAAATCCCATGTTTAAAAACCAACCACGTTCAACAGTGAAGGCTTGGCAGACCAGACTAAACCCCATGGTTAAAAACCAGACACGTCCAACAGTGAAGGCTTGGCAGACTAGACTAAACCCCAGGGTTAAAAATCATGTTATACACCCTGTTATACACCCTGTTATATACCCTGTTATACACCCTGTTATATACCCTGTTATACACCCTGTTATATACCCTGTTATATACC
>NW_019948160.1:25684-26780 GCF_002910315.2 Salvelinus sp. IW2-2015
GACACTGTGGGTGAACCCGGACAGGGCAGTGGGGATGAGGAGGGGACACTGTGGGTGAACCCGGACAGGGCAGTGGGGATTAGGAGGTGACACTGTGGGTGAACCTGGCTGTAATCGTAGGTTACATATGCAACCTTCCCTGAAGGGAGCTACATACACACGTATACCCTCAGGGAGCTGGGGGATAGAGAGCAGTGGCGGTCAATGCTGTTTAAGATGAGGTAGGAAGATGAGGTATGGCCTTATTTCTATTACAGCATATTGGATGACTGTCATTCATTTTCCATTCACCCAGCTCCATGTAACATCAATAGGTTTAGGCTACTACATGATAATCACGTCTTCCCTATACCCATCATGAGGTTGCTACAACCTAGCGTATGAATGAAAGTTTACAACGTAGGTGCACACGTAGGTGGAGAGAAAAATTTGAGGTGACAGACAGTGACACATTCAATACCGCCTTGCACACTCTTGCCTGCATATAGCTGATCTAGAGTGTATTCATTATTCCAACAGTTGCAAAATGAGACAAATCAGGTATGTTTATCCCCGTTTTTGTTTCGTTTTCTTGCGGTTAAGAAACGGCAGAATGAATAGACCCATGATCACACATAAACGCAGTTCACTTTCATAACAGCCACGTTGTATTCCTTCTCGTATCTATGCGCTTTATTCCTCTCGACTGTTACCTTGACAACGCACAACACATCAGCTGTATGTAACCCGGGCGGGRAAAAAAAACCTTTCCAAGCTAAAACAAACCATGACCGCTATACATACACGCTACACGCTAATCCTCATTGTCAACATATTAGCTAAAGTAACGTCATAGTCATCATAGCTAATAGAACGAACGCGTTAGTAAACCCTGCCAGCTATAGCATCCCTCTGTTTGAGCAGGCTGTTTCAGTAGGCGAAACTAGCTAGCTGCATTTGCTAGCTAAGTAAGTGAAGAAGAAAAAAACACGAAATATCTCTCTCTATCTCTCTCTTGCTTCTCCTTCATTTTGGAAGAAATTAATTTGTTCAAAACGGTTCAACGATTGTCTTTCTCTCTCTTTGAGTCAGGCGGCAGGTAGCTTAGTGGTTAGAG